>NC_061518.1:3240000-3345000 GCF_022379125.1 Scophthalmus maximus
TCGGCCGCGGTCTCCAACATGTTGTGCTTCGCGCTCGGACGCGGCGGCGACCAAAGAGAAAAGGGGCTGCGGGTCGTACCAAGTGCGGGCCGCGGCGGGGGGGGGGGGGGGCGGTCGGCTCCCGGGCGGCGCGCTGTTTCTAAGCTAAAATGTACGTGAACGAAGACGAACCTTTCGAAACATCGTCCCGTTACACGCGTTTTAATACATCGTACACTCTGAGCATCCGCAATTTTAACTTTTTTACATGCTTTCTTTCTTCTTTTTTTTTTAGATGCACCGACTTCCCCATCTCGCGGGAAGTGGTCTCGTCCAAAATCTGTGCTCCGGTTGAGTCATTTCTGAAGTTAAAGCGTCTTTAAAAAAAAGAAAAGAAAAGAAGTTACAGTGGTCAGAGAATCAAAGGGATGAAGTCAGACAGCTGCTTAGATTTTGGAACCTTTGCTGACACACTTTTCATGGCATTCTCTCTTACAAAGTGTTGGTTATACTAGAGGAGGAGAAGAAGAAGAATTATTTATGGCACATATTTAAAAAATAACCTAACCCTTAACTAAAAAAAATACTAAAAAATTAACCAATGAAAACAAACAACAACAAAACAAACAAGAACAACACTTTTAACACAAATTGATATATGGCACATATTTTAAAATCCTAAATAAAACAACTTCAAAATAAACTAATAAAAGCAAACAACAACAAAACAAACAGGAAGAAGAAGAAAAAGAAGAAGACTTTGAATTTTAACGCATATTGATATAGGGCACATATTTAAAAATCCTAAATAAAACAACTTCAAAATAAACTAATAAAAGCAAACAACAACAAAACAAACAGGAAGAAGAAGAAGAGGAAGAGGAAGAAGAAGAAGAAGAGGGAAAACCTCTCCTTGTGAACAGGCACTGATTCCCACAATGGGGTGCAATGGCCATGATATGAGTTTATTGCACATATCATCATCATCATCATTATCATCCTCATCATTCAGTGCTGAAGAGTTATAAAAAGTTACTGAACAAATAATATGTTAAAATGTCAGTAAAGTCCCAAAAAAAAGGGCACTGCACACACATTCTTTGTTTTCTTAGAATTACTTAAGTTCTCATTGGGGTTAAATAAGTACACCACAACTTTTATACATGCAGTTAAATCCAAAAAGATTACAAATACTCATTATTTACTATGATACACATAGTGTTAAATCTGGTAGGAATATAATCTTGACTTGTTCAGAAAAGTATTATAGTGATACCTGGAGTATATATCATATAAATCCACTAAGATCCCACTATTTGGGATCACATAGATATCAGCAGTTCATCAGCCCCACAACAGATACGATATCAGCCAACTTATACGATAAGAAAGAAATTGAATGCCATAAATTATTGTAAGTATGTTAGTAAAAGGATATGACAGACTTAAAGAATACATTAGGGTCCCACCCACGAATCACATGGTCCATAAATAGTAAATAGTCAGCACCAATAAAATAGTTTACAACCTCATGACGGCGGCATGATATTCAGTACACTACATTCAGTGAATCATATCCAGATGTGATGAAAAAAATGTGACGAGCAACATCTGTCCTGAAAATATGCAATTCCGGAGTTAAATACGTGTTTAAGTTTAAAAGCCCTTGATTCATTAAAAATGGCAGCATGATAAAGAAAAAATTACACTGAATATGACATTTTTGAATGCGATTTACATATAAATTATTCTAAATGCAGTTCCAAACATTTCTCCCAATATCTTATGGTATAAATGGAATGTAAAGGGGATATTTGCTCGACAAAAATCACAGTGGTGTTGTAGTGAGCTGATAGCGAGCTCATTTTCTGTCCTTCTACAGTAAATGACTGAATCACAAGCCTGTGCACTCCTGCTCCGTCTACATATTCATGTGTCTCTTTCCATCACTGGAAAGGAGGCTTTAGACCTCCCTCTGTAATTACGACGCAGCCTTGGTTGGGATGTGAGCTCCCTCGCCTCTAAACAGAGCATCGTCATTCGACACACGCCTTCTCCTCCACTCTCCCGCCGAGAATCCGTCGGTCCACATTTCATTTCAGCCCAGTAAAAGTCGCATTGCACTGTCACTTATTCGTGATTTGATACACTGAGCATTTTGATGAACTACCGCTTTGGACAAAAAAACTGTAATAGTCCAATGAAAAATCCTCAATGAAAGACAATGATCAATTTTTCGGTATTTTGTCTTTATGTTACCTTTAAATTATAATCCTAATATACCATTTATTAAATCTAAAATCCCATTAGATGGTTAATGCAAAATATAAGGGACACAAATACTGTTAAATACCATACAAAAACACATTTCTTTTTGGGAGAACTTTAAGGATATTATGGACATGGGTGATTTGCTCATCATTAAGTACCTTGGACACATTTAAATACCCTAATAAAATACTTTATGAAAAGGAAATATGACGGGAACAAATACAAGATTTAAGTTTTGCTTGATTTGACAACTGCACTTACTGGTCCAAGAGTCCTGTCAATGCAATCAATCTGTTTACAGTGAAGCCAAACTGAGAGCATTGATGACATCACATTGAATCAATAAAACAATGCCGTCCATCCGGCACTCACAGAGTGTAAATACGTATTATTAAAACAAATTAAAATATCAGGTAGAGATGGTATAGAAAATGAAACAAGACAGATTCTTTCAAGCTCTCCTTTTTCATTCCTTACTCAGATACGTCCTCTCTTTCTGCATGAATAAGCAAGTTTAACACCATAAATGTGTCTGAGGAGAGACTGCAAATCGACACGACACAAACACAAAACACGAAGTTCTTGGGTATAGATCGGCGAGTCAAGATGAGACTATGACAAGTTAGAGGCCATGGATTGCTCTCTTCAGGTTGGTGGCCCAAGTAAAGGAGTTTAAGGATCTTGTTCAGGAGCGTGGGAAGATAGAGGAAAAAGATGGACAAGTGGAAAAGATGGACAAGTGGATCGGTGTTGCGTCAGCAGTAATGACGGTGTCGTACTGGACCATTGAGGTGAAGAGGGAGTCAAGCCACAAGGCAAAGCATTCAATTTACCAGTCCATCTATGTTCTGCCCCTCATCTATGGCCATGAGCTCTGGGTAGTGACTGAAAGAATGAGATTTTGGATACAAGAGGCCAAAATGAGTTTTCTCCGAGAGGTGGCTGGACTCAGTCTTAGGAAAGGAACTCGGAGTGGAGTCGCTACACCTTTGGGTTAAAGGGGCTCCTCTGGGCGCCCTCCATTGGAGGTTTTTTGGGGCACGCCCAACTGGGAAGAGACCCAGGGGGAGAGCCAGAACTCGCTGGAGTGCGAACGCCTTGGGATCCCACAGGTTGAGCTGGAAAGCGAAGCCTTGGAAAGGGATGCCTGGAACACTGTGCTTTACCTGCTGCCACCACGACCCAAAGGAAATGGATGGATGGATGGATGGATGGGAAGCCAAGCTGTATGAACTAGTCCCTTTGAATCATACTGAGGGGCTGGTAAGATATTACATCATATTTTATTAATGTCTTTAATAAGATCATTAAAATCAACATGACATTTTTCCTTTGTGCTATTCCCGCTTCCGGTCGCAGTGACTGATCCAGGATCAGGATCGTGGACCGGTCCGCCTACCTGCGGTGTCAGTGGAAAGCAGCTGTGGCCCATCACGGCTTCCACCTTGTCTCCGGGAGAAGAGACTTTTAATTATAACCCGTGATTAATGGCGGCCACAGTGGGCCAGGAGTCTGTCTGCACCGCAGCGGAGGGCTTTCGTTCAGGTTTCCGACTTTGTCACTTGCACGCTCACACACACAATCTCATGGAAGAGCCTCATCACTTCAAGTGCCAAAAGGTCACACCAGTTCTGCTCTGACTGTCTCTGTCCGTCTCTTTTTAAGACACCACTGGTATCTGACACCTTTTGGCCAGTGCAGCATATGGCTGTCAGAACAAGTGTTTGTGTGTTCGTTTGTGTGTGGTCAACGTATTACTAAGGTTGTGGGGACTTAAATACACAAACTTGTCTTCCTTATGGGGACCAAAACATCAAGTCATACCCATAATGTAAATTATAAAATTTTAAGGTGAAGACATGTTTTAAGGTTTGGGTAAGGTAAGTAAATGGGGTTCGGGTTGCACAAGATTAGAGTAAGTCTCCAGGAAATGAATGTGTAAGTCAATGTAATGTCCTCTGAAGTCATGGAGACACGGCTGTGTGTTTGTGTGTGTGTGTGTGTGTGTGTGTGTGTGTGTTTGTGGCATGCTAGGACAACAGCTGTCAGCTTATCCCTTTAGCTTCTGCAGATAAATAAAGACGTGTGCAGGGAGATGAGGAGTCCGCCACAGATAGAAGATCAGACAGGTGTTGGGAGTTTATTTTTATTTTCTCGAGCGCAGATATGTTTGCATGTACAGTGCGTGTTTGACCTTCCCTCTCCACCACTCGCTCGTATGAACATTCGTCTCTGAGATTAACACAGGACCAGATTGATTTCATGAGCATCTTTATTTCTTGCACTAACTCTCGCACACATATCCACAGATTAATGGACATCTGTACCGTAGCGCCGTTGAAACTCGAAACAGGAGTCACATGTTCGCCGAAAACACACATCACGTGTCACATGAACCGGGCATGTGCGCGCCGGTGTAAACAGGAAGTAGATTTGCCTGTTTCACCGCCGGCAGTCAAATCGTCGCGGGTTAAGAACCGATTAGGACGCGAACGCGGGCAACTGCGTCAAAGTTGAGCAACGTTTCTGGCCGTTCAGAACTAAAGCGCAGCTCTGGAGTTTCATCGGGTTGAGATGAAATGGGGTCAGCAGCAATTCCAACAATCTCGGTTTCTCCAAAAAAAAAACTCCGTAGCAACACCGAAGAAGTGTGGACGTAGCCAAAGACACGACCCCTCTTAAAGATCTGGATGTGTAAATAGCCTCTTGCTCTCATCTTCTGCCTGCAAGAAGATGAGAAATATGATTCAGCTTTGACTGAACTTTCAGCTAATTTGTGCTTAACCACCAGAATGGTTCTTTAAACATTATAATGCATCAGCATAGATATTTATTTTCTACTTCTTCTTTCTGTCTCCCTCTTTTCTCTCTCTTTAGTTTTCTCCTGGCTATGATGTAACCAGAGACACCCTCATTAAAATTAGCAGGAGAACCCGACCACACCACACCACTCCACAGGCCTGGACTGGCAACACACACACACACACACACACACACACACACACACACACACCGTGTCCTGCTGCGGTGTGGTTCCGAGCCCAGCAGCCTGTTCTGCGGCCCGTTTAACTACAGGGCCTTTTCTGTGTGAGGTTTATTTCCGTGGACGCGCTCCCCGCTCCGCGTTCTCCTCGCACAATGGGCTCGTTTACATGTGGCCAAAAAATCAAACACGGGTCGACACGGACGCGAAAGGGGCCCTCGTCCTCGCTCCGCGTCGTTGGCCCCCTGAAGCTGACCGCGCGCTTGTCGCTTGGTCACAATGAAAAGGGCCTTTCCTATTCCTCAAAAGTCAAAATGCTGGTGTCATTCACGACTCGTCCTCTTTAAACTGGAGATAACCGGCGTTGTTAGGAGCTCGAGTTTCACAGTTCATCAGATTTTTCCAGGTCAAACTTTCAGGGGGGTTTTCCGAACTCGACCGTTCTCTCTAGTTTCCTCAAAGGTCACACGTGCATGTCTGAACGCACCGAACCTGAACTCAATTTCCCTGATTGCGGTGATAACAGTTCAATTAAATGAGTCTGTTGTAGGAAACTCTGCTGTTACAAATGCTGGCCTGGCGGAGGACTTAGGGAACGGGTTGGGGCTGGGTGGCGGAGTGACACCTGGCTGCAGTTTGCACACTGTGCAGAAACACGGGCGCGTTTATCCCGCAGGCTCGCAAACACAAACCCAGCCAGAGCGTCGATCACCTGTTAAAACATTCGGTCTTTTTTTATACTTGGGTTTGGGTTTGGTTTTTGTAAGCCGCAGCTTTTATACAAACACAACATTAAAGGAATCACAGCTCTGTTGACATCTCTCAGTGTAAGTAATCCACCATTAACCTCGGCAGCGGGCGCAGGGGAGATTTGGACGTGAATGCATCGGCACCTACACGAGCAAACACACACTTGTTGCCGCAGGTGCACGCAGTATGAATGAATGAGTCCGCACGCTTACACGCAGGTAAACATGTGCACATTCCTCCCCTGCGCAGAGTGCACACACTGCCAAAGCCACCTTCACACACACACACACACACACACACACACCTGGCCCGTTGGCATCAGGTCTGAAAACCTCATTAGAAAAAAAAAAAGCCATCAGATCTTCCATGACTCACGGTGCCGGGGGGCACCGCCGCTGCCAGAGAGGCCCGGGCTCTGGGGCGCCGTAGCCAGAAGGGAGAGCGCGCTGAGGTGTGTGTGTGTGTGTGTGTGTGTGTGTGTGTGTGTTGAGGAAAGGTGGAGCTGGTGGTGCAGCTCCTGGACGGGGCTTTTCTGCCAAAGCTGCCGAAAATGGAAGCGAAGGCCAAGCGCTTTGAAAAGACTCTGTGGGCAGAATTATCTCCGAGGGGGCGAGATTACGATTTTTTAAGTAGGATAAATTGTTCCTAATCATCCTGCTGTGCCTGTACAAACACACACACACACACACAAACACACACACACACACACACACACACACACACACTTTCCCCACAAGACCCCTGAGGTCCTGTGGGGAAAATGGATTCCAATCAAAAGTTAAATTGCAGGGGCTTTTATAATTTGTACGGTTTGTGATCTCAGTGCTAATGCAGACATCAAAAGACGTCGACATCAGTCGGTTGTTGGGATGTTAGTTCTAGAACGCCTGTGTAAACACTTCATCAGCAACACGTAACTAGGATATGTATCAAAATCGAGCAGTGTCCTCCTGCATTTTGTTTTACTGTCGGTGAAGTCTGTTCATCCCTCACAATTTGCGTTGCTTGTTCTACATGTAGCACGTTGACTTGACGCGTCACTCCCGCTTTTAGTTTCCAGCGTTGGCGGTTGACCGGCGATCGCGGCTCACGGTCGGCGCTAACTTTCCGTTTGTCGTGTGACTTTCCACAACCCGGGAAGGGAGCTGCGGCGGACGTTAGCTCAGAAGGTCTATGTACCCATAGACATGTAGAAAAAGAAGAAGTCCGACAATGTAAAGCAGAGAAATTAGAAATTGTACACAGGTCCCAAAGTCAGAGGTGAAGTCAATGGGGACGTTCTTTCACCCTCAGTCTCAGACTCAAGCCCCTTTCACGTTTAAAAAACCCGGGTCTACACAGTCATTTTGGTGTAAAAGTGGTATTAGACCCCACTATACGTAGCATGAAACATGAAAAATGTATGAGCACGTACATTATTAGATTAATATCACATGTGCAACAAAGTCCAAAGTGGGTGCTTAAAGAGACAGGAGCTGAAAACCAAGTGTTTCAGAGAGAGGCTGGAAAGAGGAGCTGCAGGGATGGACAGTCTGAGTCTGACTTTACATGGTGAGCTCGAAGTCTTACAACATGAAAGAGAAACCCAACAGTTCCCACAATGAGCTAACACTTATACAACAGTGGAGAGAGAGAGAGAGAACTGTAATAAACATCTATTAGAACCAGACTCAGGGTGGGCGGCCATTTGCCACAACGGGTAGAGTTGAGAGGAGATGGATCTGCTTATGTAGTTAATAAGTTAAATTAGACCTTTAAAAACTTTTTTTACAGTCGGTATTCAACTCATTCAATTCATTCACTGCTTGTATCGTTTCTTTGAGTTCGGATTCAGACGTTTGTGATTCGGTGTCTCGGTATGTTGAGATTGAACAATGGAAGAGATTCTGAAGAGGGAATTTTTCCGTCAGCTGTCACGTTCATTTTGCACACAGCCCGTCTTACAGAGAGCTTGTTGATGCTGTTGTACCAAAATCTGCTGCAATCCCCCCTTGAGGTCGGAGTCCCTTAATTAATTGGTGTAAAAGGAGCTAAACATCTTAAATACTCCTTAATTATTAACTGGTCATAGTGGCATAAATAACTATATTCCGCACACAAAAAACAGCCTCTGGTGGAACCGAAATGGCCAATGCTGTAATGTGGCTTTGTGATGCGTGATGTCACGATTACTCACAGATCTGTTTCAATCTAATTGGCTGGATGTGTAAATAGCCTCTTGCTATTATGACCAGTTGAGTTCTACTGCAAGTGGACGAAAATATGAATATTGCTGCACATTTTATGCCAGAAATTGGGAGAATTTGAAAGAAGTTGGGTTTTTTTTAACACTTCATAGTCTCATTCTGCACTACCTCGAGAGCGCCCCTCCTACAAACCCAGAGGTTCTGACAGTGGAAGTTCTCCCTTTATTACAAATACTCTGTTTTGCATTAGTTCTGCTCAGATCACATAAAGACAGCGGCTCTGGTACAAGAGTGATTTTCATGATGGCTTGTGGTTCGGGGCAATGATATAATAAGTCATTGTGTGTTGCTATTGGAAGGGGGAATTTGGTTAATGTAGAGCAGCTTGTTTGTTCGTTGCTGGCTGGACCGGTCTGCGGAGGGAAGCAGCACAAATTCAGCTCCGCCTGAATGCGTCACAAGGCCGACCACAAGGAATGGGACCAAATATTGACATCCAGCTGTGAACGCCAGAGTTGCCATAAAGCTCACATGTTTACCGGGGGGACTGCTGGTGGTTTTAATGTTCATGCATCCACATGGGCTCCACCCAGGCGGGTCACTCGCCTTTGCCTACCCCAGCAGCCTCGGCTGCATTTCCGCCTGAATCACCACCTCAGTTATGTGGCGGCATCCGAAACTCCCAGTGATCCACATTACAAACAAGGGTGTTGACTGAACAGAGCCAGTGGTGTTGGGGGAGAGCTTCTCCTTAACACTGTGCATATATTTGTATTAATCTGTGATGTTTGATACGTTATTTTTCCTCAGCAATGCAAGGGAGTTGATTTTAAGGTGTGTGGATTGTGATAGAAAGAGTTGAAAAGACACTGGAATGCATTTCAAAAGCTAATGTCTCCAACATTTTTGATTGCACTGCAAGGCGGTTTTTGGATGTTTCAAGGGATTCTGAAGATACCACATGTGGAAAAATGTCCCAATATTTAGCTGCTTTTATCTTACCGCTTTATAGGATGAGGTGTACAATTAATATGCACGCTAACCCAGGTGCTGCCCATGGCTTCGTACAGCACCACGTTGGGATATATGCTCCAAGAAATACTGCAATTTGCCAACAAAATTGCCATCAAATAAACATACAGTCGAAAATAATCTGAGCAGGTTTCAAAATGTTCCAAAGATCGGCTTTCCAAAAGTTTTAGGGGTTAGTAAAAAGGCAATCCGCCCGTTCATTATGGTCTCGCCTCTCGTTATATCACTGAACTCTTGATCCCACATTCTGCCCCCGGGGTCTCTTGGGTCGCCATCAGGACACAAATCCTTTTAGTCCCTTTTTTCTCATCTTAAACTGAAGGGGCTTCTTTCTCCGTTGCTGGCCCCGAGCTCTGGAACAGTCTCCCCGTCCCACATTAGGCCCATGTCCCGCTATCGGCTACCTTTTTATTCTGGTTCTTAATTCATCTGGCTTTCGGTCGATGTCTTTCATTTTTCTATCTTAGTTACTTTTATCTACTCTTCTTTGTCTTCCACTACATTTGTCTCTGGCATCGTTTTTGGGGCCCGAACACTGGTTTATTCTTTCTTTTTATCCATGAGCGTGTTGTTTTTCCTATGCCATGATTGTAAAGCACTACACTAGAAAAAACCCTACAGGGCACCTTTAAATCCGCCTGCTCTTCTTCTTCAGGTGGTGTACTGTCATCGTTTGGGCCTGAATGGATCAACTTCGTCTGTCTCCTCTAACTCAGTAATAACTTACAGTATTTTCAGTGCTTCAGTGTGGTCTATGACATCATCCTGGCTTTGATACTGACATACTGCGTCTCTGTTTTAAATTAAGACTTGCAAGTATTAAATATTTGAATCCAAAGTCTACCGGTGCAGGCGTCTGATGACAGAAACAATCTAAGCAATCCACCATCTATACTGTATTTGCTGTTTCTGCTTCAAGAACTTCCTGGATCCCACCCAAAATGTAATCACCTGTTACCATAATCTTTTCTTTTAATGCATATCTGTCCATAACCTTTGGAGTAATCCAGCATAAAAACAAACAAACCGACAAACTGAACCATAACCTTCTCTGCGGCGTTAAAAATATTTCAGGTGTGGATTAATCGATGGGCTATATTGATGATCAGGTGGATGTTTTTTTGTTTGAGTAGAAAAGTTATTGCCTCAATTCTTTGAATGTCCCAACGAACACATTCTAGGTTTGTCTATAGCTTTGCAGTGTCAGTCTGACGTGTTTATTGAACAAACTTAGACCTTTTCTTTCCCCAAGAAGCTCAATTTTCATTCCACTTATGAAAGTCCAAAATGGAGGAGAGAAAAATAAAAAAGGCACGTTTTCTCATATATTCAAATTAGCCTTACTCTATGTTGTGGAGTCAAGGTCACTGAACCCTCACAGATTTTCTTTGCATTTAAAAAAAAAAAAAAATCAATGTCTTCTGTGTAGAGAGGCACTCGAGCGAAAGTGTGCGTGTCCTTCACGCCGCGCAAAGATTGACATGTGCTTGATTTATTCCCCCCCTTCTGTTTGGAGTCCTCTGCCACCGTTGATGACAAAGCTCTCGCACAATCGGCCCCTTTCACGTTCCAACAAAATGACAGGTCAGACGCTTAACAGGGTGTAATTACGTGACAATTCCCGTCACCCGCGCCCCCCCCCATCACAAACACAAAGATGGCTGTCCGCTTTTAAAGTGTCCCAGGAGCTCACTTTAAAATAGCTGCCTTTTCTCCATCGGCCTGTCCGCCGCTGCCTTGTCTCTGTGCGCCGCAGAATGGAACTTGTAATTGCGCGCCGCTGCTTTTTGAGGCCACGGCACTTTCACTACAACAGCTGGAGCCTGACAGTTCACGCAAAGATCACACACACACACACACACACAATGTTTTTTTTTGTTTTTTAAAGAAACCACACACTTACAGTGAACAACAATGTGTTTGCATCTATGTGTGCAGGCATGCATGGGTACACGGTGAATCCAAATTCTCTGCTTACAAAAGCCCTCAATCCTCGCGGGGCTTAGAAAGGCTTGTCGGGTTTTTGTCTGGCTTCTTCAGAATGTCCTCTGCCCGCTCGCGTTTTCTTTTTAACCTTCAAAATAACAGATTTGCGGTGCCACGCCGGGCTTCCAATGCGAGCCTCTTTTTTCTTTAGGTGATACACGGGCAGAAGGTGGGGCCTGCAGCTGTGTCAATAGGCTACCGAGGAAGCCTCCGCACCCCCTTTCATGTCGGCCTCCTGGCTAAAAGGCCGACCTGTTTACACTTTGCTCTTTGTAAAAACTCTTGCGGGGGGGGGGGGGGGACAGCTTAGTGCGAGAAGGTGTGCGCGCGTACCTGTTGAAAGATGAGCAGCACCTGTTTTGCCAACGGACCCCTTGAACTCGGATAAGTCGAATCTCTGAAGCCATTAGTGACCCGCTGGACCAACGATGGAGAGGAGAGGGAGGAGAACCTTCTCTTTGTTAGGTGCCATTACAGTGAGTTGAACAAAGACGTTTACATATAATATTTGATAAGACACTGTACAATAACAAAATTGTCTAAATGCTTTTTGTGTTTGCTATTTTGTTTTCTATTTTTCCAGGTTTTGAGAAAATTCTTATTCTCATTTTTGTTTTAAACGGTGTCGTATTTATCACAGTGTCTCACGGCCTCTCGTAAACATGATTGGCATGCAAGCTGTTATACTTGCACTCTTGTTCATTTTGACACTTTTTCTTACTGAGAATAACAAACACCGACGTATCTGTAATTTGTGAACAGCGAATGGCGGAAGAAGAAAAAGAGAAAGCGTAAAATCAACAGAAAAAAAAAAAACATGGGAACAATTTCAACCGGAAGTGCAGAAATTTGCGCTCTGTTTTATCTAGAATAACTTTAAGACTATTTCTGTTAAGTTTAAATATTTAAAAAAAATGGAATTCTTCATTGTTTTGAGCACGAGATTCACTTCTCCTGTATTGAGTTGGAAGCCTTGGAGACGGATGTCTGAAAACCTGGGTGAATGAAACGTTATACATGGATACAATAGATTCCAGTGGAGGGAAGTGGGTGAACTGACCCTTCACTTTCAAAATTTAGAAGTTTTCGTGTTCTCCCCCTGTGTCTGTGTCTATTTCCTCCCACAGTCCAAAGAAAAGCTGGTAAGGTGGATGTGCAAACCTTTTAAATGCGCTTAGAGGTGGATATGAGTGTGAATGTGTTCGAAAGAAATGACACTTAGTTAGTTAGTTAGTTAAACATTTTTTTGTATTAATTATAGAGATCTGCATCAACAACACTTCATACTCAGAACTGCTTTAAGAATATGATTCAAGTGCTGGTTTGTGTTTGTAATCATTTAGCTCATAATCATAAACTTTTTTATCATTAACAAAAGCTTTAAACTGATTTTGTCAAACTAAATTTCACTGATGAATAAGTGAAGCAATTTTTAAAAAATATGCTCATTGTTCGTTCTTAGTGGGAATATGAACTGTCATTAAAATTCAACCTCATCGAACACGTGTCAATTGCCCTTTGAACTGGATACCTCCCGCCTTTGTTCTGGTTTTGTTTCAGAATGGCAGCAGAAGCGCTACTATTGTTTGCGCTGAGCTCACTGGGCATACCGGGAATATTTGAAACTGGACACGCAGACGTGAGGCTCGCAGACATAACAACCTGACGCTTATGCTGACAGTACTCCTCACACACCAGGAGAAAGAACTTAATAGCAAAAGCGAAATAAGTGCCCCCCCCTCCCGGCCATTGTGTTGGCACAGGCCAAATCCGGCTGGCGAGGCCACTGGCCGCAGAATTCATTTCATGCTTCATCTCTTGGCCTGAAGAGCCGAGACAGAAAAGGCCACAGCGATAATTGTGCTGCTGAATGTGGCGTGGACAAAACATATTTCTTTACAAGGAGGGGGGGCAGCATGCTGACACATCCATACAGCCACACACACACACAAAAGTTCTCAGAGACTTTTAATCAACAGTGACTATTTGACATTACTCTGTGTGTGGCGTAATGAGAATGCCTGTCTCCTTGAATTCATTTGACAGACACATTCTGCCGAAGCAAAACACACACACACACACACACACACACACACGCGCACACACACACACACACACTGACTGGAGGCTGTTGGAGGTTCGGTGTCTTGCGCGCAAAGATGATTGCGGATGACGTGGGAACTGAACCACCTACCGCGTGATTTATCAACGCACTGCATGTACGATTCATCAGCTTGTGGATCCTTACCGCACCATCCCAACTCTCCTCCATGTCTCATCAAAGAAGCTGTTTGCAGACATCCGACTATCAGTACCGGCTCATCCATTAAGTGTGACTGGAGCCAATCCCAGCCGAGGGGGTACAACCCTGGACAGGTCGCCAGCGTATGGCGGGGCCGACATGCGGAGACGAGCAACCATCGTCACCGACGGTCACTCTAGAGTCTCCAATTAACCTAACCCTGTTCCTGTCCTATCCTCGCCTGGGAAACGGTCTAATGAGGTTTTTTTCAAGCACTATTCAAGGTATCTTATCTATCGGCAGGCCGATGGGTATGGCTGGAGGCCGTCTCGGGGGTGTCAATAGTCGCGGTGAGATGACGAGATTACTCTGACGGAGCTAAATACAACTACAGAGACTGGGTCAGACAGACGCGATACAGCGCGATGAACCTGTTGATCCGTGTAGCGAACCAGAGGTCTCCTCAATATTGAGCCCTTATAATAAATACCCTCCGCGAGTCAGCTTTAACTCCATCAATAATCCCATTACAAACCACAATCTGTCCGCAGAAAGGCCCTGGTTGGTTTTCGAATGCTGGCTCGGGAACCTCCTCGCTGTGAGGCGACAGCGCTCACCACCGCACCGCCGTGCAGTCGGTTTTGCAGACATGAGAATGTCTGGAAAATGGGGTCAGGACATTCTTTCTTCGGAATTTTGCCCTTTTTTTAAGCATGTGACGAACGCAGCAGGAGAACGTCCTCAGTCAGCCACGTTCCGGGACCGCTTTTCCGGAACATTCTGTGGCGTCTGGAGCGAGCGCAAGCTGATGATAACTCAGCTGCGGAAAAGCAGAGTTTCTTTTTGTCTTCACTCATCAACACGCCCACTTGCTCGCTGTAAATTTGCCGCTGCATTCTCACAAGGGCTCACTCGGACGTTTCCTGGAGATTTTACAAAGGGGACTGGCCGGAAACGCTCCGGAGGAAAGCGTCCAGAGCAACATCTGTGGACATCTGCGTTCTCGCGCAGCCCCCTTCCTGAACATTTCCGGACGTCAGTGCACGTGTGAAAGCATCTTCAAAGAGTCAGTTCACAACCTTTTATTTATTTGGTCATTTGCAGGATCCTGACTATTTGTAACCATCCTGCTGTTTTAAGAGTGTTCGTGAAATACAGTGATAAATCAGGGGGAACCAGTTGGTCCCCCAGGCAACACTTAATGGAGGAGAAAACAACAACAACAAGAACCCCCCCCCCCCCAAAAAAAACAAAAAAACCAACAAGCCCTAATGAACAACAGAGTGCTGAGGTTTGTGTTTGGCAGCGTGGCTACATACCGCCACCGCGGCCAATGTGAAATACTTCATCCTGATCATCCCACTTTGAGAAACTACCTCACAAGTCGACTCATTAGGTTCCAGAAGTTGCCGCGGCACAGCAGACGAATCCACCTGAAACTGAAACGATAAAAGAATAAGAACGAGAAAGGTAGGAGACTTCCATAGGAAATTTACAACATAAATAAAATAGGGCTGATTGAATGATTATTTGCATTATCCATTAGTCTGTTGATTATTTTTTCGATCAATCGATATGTGGTCCATAAAATGGCGTTTCAATCGTGTTTCCCCAAACCCCCAAGATGATGTTTAGTTTTGTCCACACACCAAATATATTCAGTTTACTGTCACAGAGGAGCAAAGAAACCAGAAAATATTCACATTTAAGAAATCAGAGAATTTTGACTTTTTTATTAATTAAAACTACGAACTTGAACGATTATCAAAATACTTGGCGATTCATTTAGTATTAATTGAATAACTGTTGCAGCTCTTAAATAAATGCATGTGTAGAGGTTGGAGAGGCGGACGGATGGAGGCCAACTAACTTAAAAAGTGAACACGACGGAAGGAAATGTATCATTCACAATTCCATCTATCTTCTTAAAAGTTTAAAACTTCTCGGTCAAGTATACCGGTTGCAAATGTCAACTGAATGAATTTCAGATTCTAAGATTGCTTCTATGATTCTGATGAGCCGTGAATTGAAGAGAGTTTGAGCTGATGACATCACTACAAACACACACACACACACACACACACTTGCTCAGTCAGTTTTGGCACTCGGAGTTTCAGGTACAGGGGGATGTTGAAGGGGTCATCGAAGGTCACCCAGGTTTTAACCCTGAAACTATCCCTCATCCACGAATCAGACACTGACGCTCTGATCTGCATCTGTCAGTGGATCGCGGGGTCGAAGAGCATCGGCTCCATGAAACGCGAAGCTCGGGCCTGTTTCCGAGCTGCTGCTGCTGCCGCTTCTCCGGAGACGCTGAACTATGTGAAATCCCTCAGAGGAATATTTAAAAAGTAATTACATGCCGTCTGTGCAGTTTAATATCGCGAAGGGGCGCTCTGGATTCCTTGAAAAATTCATCAACATGCTCCCTGGCCTCGCAGTGTTTTTTTTTAATATTTTGGACCGTTTGCTTTCATATGGAAAGGCCTCCGCTTGCGAAACACTTACTAACCGTAACAATTCCGTTCCTCGAATTCATTAAGTGCGGCAGGGGTCGAGTGAGCTGTCTGGCGCCATCGTCCTCCTAAACATGTCATTACCGCAGCCACAAGGTCGGAACGAGACACATACATCCTCTGAGCTACAAATCAGTTCTGCCACACCGTGTTAGCACATGAAAAGGAAGCGGCGGTAAAGGTTTTAATGAAACATGCCACAAATAAACCGCCGCACTCATCGTGTCTGCGGACTGCGCTCTAGTAAAGCTATCAGACGGTGCTTTGGAATGATGTCTTCTCATGACTGCTATCAGTAGTAATCTTCTTCTGGCTGTGGCACTAATGGGAACAGATGTGACGCACATCATGACTAGAGAACTAATCAGATAAACCATGAATCAGGACAACAGAGGAACTCCTATATGTGATTTATATGAAGGGAGGGAAATGTGCTCCGACCTATATTCCAGGTAACAAACTCTACCTATTACCAGCTGCGGCTATTTCTCATTTTCATACTTAGCTGAGCATCAAGAACGCCAACAAATATCAACCGAGGTCGTGAAGTTAATCAACATTCTCATTACACATACACGTTTGTCAGAAGCAGAGAAGGGAGAAGGACAATCTGTCAGGATCTGACCTCGGGTACGGGACATTTGAATAACTTTTAAACTCCCTGTTTGGACTTTGAGCAAATTTATTCCAGTTTTACTTTGAAATTGCTGAAAGTGTCTTTAACTTGTTCTCACTTCCTGTCTCTGTCTGGTTTCCCCGCTTTTGTGATTGTCTGCGTTCGCGCTAGTGTGTTTCACCTGAGCCCAATTGTCCCTGCCTACCTTCTGTATTTAGCCTCGGTGCTCCCGAATCTTCTGTTCCGTTCTGTCCCGTTTTTGTTCCTGACATGTTCCCCAGCGTTTCCCAAGAGTTTCGTCAACATTTTGCTGCCAGCGTTTTCAGTTTGGGGTATCCAAGTTTCTTTGTACCGGCCAACCTGCCTGTTTGATTCAACACTCTTTTCCTTTTGATGTCTCCCATTTGGGTCCAGTGAAGAACACACCCTACAACAGAATCCAGGTGGGAGCCTTTCATTCGATTGTGTTTCATGACACTCCACTTTACAAACGGATATGACGTGTACCGAAACATTTTGTGGATTTCAGTTTTTTTTCCTGATGTAAGGCAGACATCCACTCAAAGTTAAGCATGACTAATGCTAGAGCTATTCAAGATGTGCCTGTCGGACCGGGCTGATTGCTCGACCTGTATTTAGTTATTGGAGTTGGCGTACTCGCTCCACTCTGATATTGTCCTGGTGACGATATAGAACGTTGTGTCACCGTTAAGTTCCATCCATCCATCCATCCATCATCTGTACCGCTCATCCTTGAAGGGCGCCAGCCGACATTGTGCGAGAGGCGGGGTACCATCCTGGACAGGTCGCCTGCCCATCGCAGGGCCGACGCAGACAAACAACCATTCACGGTCACATTCAGAATCTTGGATTAACCTTACAAATGAACCTAACTCCCAATCTGCATGTCTCTTGACTGCGAGTACCAGCGCAGACACGGGGAGACCATGCAAACTCCACCCATGCAGAAAGGTCCTGACTCGAACCTTCTTGCCAGGAGGCTTTAAATTGTCAAAGGTGCAAATAACTTCACCGTCGACACTGCAAGTTTCTTGGATCCTCGGCTGCACTCATGACAAATTTTTCAGTTGGCCAAATGAGAAAAATACAGAATTTAGACTAGTCTAGTACCATTCAAGACCTGCCTGTCCGTAGGGAGTCACCATGCAGTATGGCCCCCTACAGAAACGTACCAACTGCATGGTGGCACGTTTAGCCCCCCCTAACAGATCCATGGGTAAATGTGTGGGGCTGTGGATTTAGAAATCTGTGCACACAATTTAGAAGTCGCGCCCTCCGATCCGTGCTCTCAGTTGACTCCTGTTTGTGAGTGAAAGGCTCAGTAAATTAGTTACACAATGCAACCTGCGAGACGTCCAATGCACGACACCAAATAACACAAAATAGGATCAACTCTGCCCCGAAAATCTTGCACTCAATTCCTTTGTTTGGTGTGTGAAAGGCACAGTCGAATACACCAGCGTCGCAAAAATGGAAAAAAGGGGGTGAAACGAGAACCGCTCGGATGAAAAAGAACTTCAGTCGGCTCCGCGCTACGGGTCCTCGGAGACTCCTCCGTTCATGGTTGGAGATGAAATGCGCAGGAACAACCCGTGTTTGTACCAGTGGGTCAATACTCTTAACGAAGTCTAACGGGGGTGAGCGTGTGGCCTCCGAGGCGTGGAGTGAAGGAGCTCGCTTTTACTTACAGGAGCAAAAGTTTACCCCGCAGATCTCAAGGGCCGCTGCTATAGGAGCACCCGAATGCTAATCCCCGCGGCGGTCGTGGGAGAGTTTGGTTTTTCCGGAGCCACGGAAAAGGGAAGGGAGTGGAGGAGAACCTCACACTCCCCACATCCCGTCCACTCCCGCTGCCCCGGCCCTCACCGCCCCGGCCCCCGCCGACCGGAGGGTAGTGAACGCCTGCAAATTGGCTTCGGGGGCGAGGGCGAGGGGGGCGAGTCCGAAGAACCACGCCGGCCTCGGCTTTTTCCGACCAGCCAACTCGTGGTCTCTTGTCCATCTCCTCTTTCTCCGTCTCCTGTATTAAATCAGCGTCTGAAGAGAAAGCGGCCCGTTTGGATGATTTCGGACTTTGGGGCTTTGTGTTTGTACTGGACCATGTAAGAGTGCCTATTAGTGGTTAATGATAATAATGGAGGACCACGTGAAAGGCTTCAATGTGAACTATTGTATGTCCTAAGCAGCCTTAGTGTGGTAGCGTGTGTGTGTGTGTGTGTGGATCACACTGTAAAGTCTTATGTGAAATAAGGTTAAGCAAAGTTCAAAGGAAGCGTTTTTTTCTTCTTTTTTACATTTTTGCAAACGATAAACAGCCATTCGTATCGTCACATTGTTCCCCACCACGTTGTACATTACCATGTGTTTTCATTGGAGTGCTGGGGAAATTTGCATCACTGTATGTCTTGTCCCTGCATGAGTGCCCTTTTTCTCAGGAGCAATCTTAGCAACATTTGCATTTAAAGATGCGGCAATGTGTTTCACTGGCTTCTCTGTCGATCTTTTCACAAGACATTTCAGCGACTTCAAACAGACGTGCCATTTTTAAAGACTATTATAATTTTCATATTATAAATTATTCTTTTAACGAAAAACATCAATTCCACTCATCACAGCAGGAGTTTGTCATTTTGTATTTTCCTTCATTAAGTTGTTCCAGCTTTTTGGCCACGACTGAAAGTGAAAGTGTAGTTTTAGCACATTCAGAACAGTTTGTTGTTCCGTTCAGTGACAAAACACAGTGGAAATGTTGATCCAAAATGAGAAACTGACCTAAGCTGTGTCCCGATTCAGGCGCCGCATCCATCGCAGGCTGCATTTGAAGAGAGATTATGTCACAGCGGGACGAAACAAGGCTCTCTCCTGTTCCGAAGGCTCCTTGAATTGCGGAAAAGAAATGCATCCTTCCATTCCCGAACACCAAAGAATACCCCCCATGGGTGGATCCTTCTCGGGACAACCAAATTAAAACTTAAAAAAACAAAACGTATATTTCTAACTGCAATGCTCCCTGGGACTTTGTATAGTTTTGTAATTTGGACAAGTTCTTTCCAAAGATGGTGTCAGTAGTTTTAGGTTATCACACAGTTTGGTATCAATTAGTTATTTGATGCAATGGAAACGGGGTAGTCAGCGGGACCTCAATATGGCTGCTCCACTCCATGATCACTACCGGCTCCAAATGACCATAAAAAAGCAAGATGGCAGCACCAATATCCGAGAAATATTTTGGCTTCGTTTTTGTACATTGGGAGAAAGTGGCAACGCGCTGTCCATCTTGATTTACAGTGTACGAGCCATTCTTAAAATCATTCTGCTAGCGTGGCTGAAGAACTCTATCGAACAATGCCAGGCAGTGAGCGCCTTTTGTGCTTTTGCTTGATCCACAATCAAAATGCCCATATTTGCATTGTTCCAAACAAACTAAGAGCAAAGGCTAAACAAACAAGACGCGAGGAACAGAAATTGTGTGATATGATTTGTTCAGTTTCTAGAAACAAAAAAAGAAATTTTACTTTTCTCCCTCGCTCTGTTCTTCCTTGGGTCTTTCTTGTGTGTCGGGCCTCCTCCTGCCCCGTAGGAGCAGGATTAAGTTTGCTCTGCCAGTTTTTTATCTTTTCTTTTTTTGAAGGTGGAAATTCACAAAAGCCTCAAAAGCCCTGCAGGCGCGTTTTTTTTCTCTCACTGCTGATAGTTTTCACACTGTGCAACTTTTACCACAGCACACACCTACCCCCCCACACACACACACACAAAGAAACAAATGATCACACACTATCTCTCGCCAGCGGTCCTTTAATAGTCAGTGATTGTCCCACACGCAGGGGACAACGCCGCTCGAATCTCCGCGAGACCCGAGTCTGAGCCTGCCTCGGCGGAACCATTTGTTATGAAAGAGAAACCGACGGAAAGAGAGAAAGAGATATTAAGCTCTCCCCTCCCAGTATCCAGGCGTCGTAAATCTCCATTGTGCGCAGATATGCGAGGCACATCAAAGAAACAAGGGGGCAATCATCCCTTGATCTGTTCAATTATGCACCTTTTCATGCACTTGAAGGTTAATAAATTATATCAAATGGACTTTGATCTCAATGGCGCAGCTATTATATTTGACAGATCGTTTAGCTGGATGTCAGCCCTGCGGTATGTGAGTTTGTACGATTGCGGTCCATCGTAATATTGGTCGTTATAAATGACAAATGTCAATAAGTAAAAGGCTGCTCTGAGCTCCCGGATCTGATGGTTCTGAATGTTCTAAATGCAAAAATAAAATTTTGTTACTGTCACGTTAAGAGCTTAAACCTGATCAGTGCTTTTTTTTTTTTTTTTACAGATTTAGAAGTAAATATCTATTTTCAAGCCTTAATAACTCCATCGTTATATTCCAACCTGTCTGTTTAGATCGAATTGTCTATTTGTATCTAGAGGTGTTTATCAGACTCCATACATAGTGTATTTAAAAATGGACGTAGTCACCTGGTTCGGAAAATCAAGCCAAAGATGAAATGCCTCAAGCCTGCATTCTCTATAATGACCAGCAGAGGGTGACTCCCTTGGCTGCAAAAATGAGTCTGTTTTTATAGAAGTCTATGAGAAAATGACTTTATAACGTCAGTTAACATTTTCCGGCGGAGTTTATGGTTCAATCTCTAGTTTCAAGTCTTCTCTAATACAGCTCAAAGTTCATTTTGCAAATTGTGGTCACTCATTTAGAGTCAAATAGACGATAAGGCACCGAATACATTGGAGCGTTGGTACCGTCCAATAGGTGCATGGTTGCAGGTGTAGGTGGGCGCGCAGTGGACAAGCTCTGTCAGACCACAACCCCAATTCTAAGTCTGGTGGCAAAAGAAATAATAACATGGCGCTGGTCACAATGCTAAACTCGGCAGCTTCATAGCAGCAATTCACACAAACCAATGGGTGACGTCACGGTGGGTTGCCACTTGGATGTAAACAGAAATATTCCGTATATATCTTCAACAACAACAGCAGCAGCAGCAGCAGCATACAGCACAACTCTGCTGCTAAAAACAGAACAAGGGAAGCTTGTCATTACTTCGCCTAGAAATATTCCAATATTCCACCCGAGCGTACGTCATCCACATACCACATACACACCACTGAGGCTTCTGTGTGAGTGTGGTGCTTCACATCAGTGACGCCGTATCCTTCTTTTTGTTGTCTTATTTTCTTTTAATCGTATTAAATATGCAAACGGGCCACAGCTCAGCGTGTTATCTGAAAATGTCATCATGTAAATGTGAGCGAGTGAATTACCAGCCAAGATCTCATCTCGTGGGGGAAAAAACTCTATATTGAATTTGTATTTGTGCAGACACGTTGTGGGATGTTTTTACATACACTTCCCTACAGTCAGGACCTATTGACGCCATCAGAGGAAACATTCAGCTGTAGTGAGTTCCCCCTGTTTACATGCACAGTTTTTTTAAAGCTACCCAGGCCGTTATTTGGAGGTACAGTATGTCTGAGGACAACAAAAGGGTACCGACGACGTGGTAAGAATGGGGTCGTTCATTGGTTTTGATGCTTGCACAGTGTCAGATTTACTCCTGGAGTTCTAAGGACAGAGGACAATCGACGTAACATTCCCTTCGTTTTCTATGATAGTATACAAATTTTTACGCTCTGATTAACTACAATCCGGTAACGGTTAGGGTTAGGGTATGTGGACCTTCCAGACTACAGTGAACATCAAGCGACAACTCTTTCATGACCTATCAAAATGAGGAACATATTGGTTTCAAAAACAAATAATCACTTCATTTTTTCTATCGTCAATGTAAGCAGTACCTGTCCTCTTTCACTTTTCCGACCCCATTTCAAAATCTACCAGCCAATCACGTTGGGATCTCTTGTCGTGTCGTGGCCCTACAACACGGTCAACATGCATGTGCATTGAGCCGGAATGTAGCCAGGTAGCAGTAGGAAGATGGCGTCCACATTCTATCACACCTGCTTATCTCAAACTGGTCAAACTGAATGTCCAACTGTCAGAAACAGACAAAATGAACGCGAGATGTGGGACCAGGCCGGATGTGCTTTACCTCAACATGGTGTTCGCGTCACCTTTTCTAAAACGCCAATGAGCTCATTGTCCCTGTTGTTAGCACAATACATCTTCGCCTGCCTGACGGAGAAGGTATAAGCAGAAGAAGCCCCAGAGGAGGTCTTCATCATCTGATACAAAGCTGCTGCAGATCAGTGAAAACTGTATTTTTCTATACGCCGTATCTCCTAATTATAACCTCAAATCTGCTAATTCTGGGAAATCTCACATATAGAACATAATTATCCGTCTTGTATCTCATAAGATTACTTTTTTCATAATTACCAGATGCCGGGTTATAATTACATAGATATAAAAAGTCATTATTCATAAGTCATCCTTGAAAAAAAAAAGGGGGTTTCTCTTTGGTGGATGCGTCTGGGCTAGCGTTCGTGTTTTGAGGAGATTTGCCGATAAATGTTCGGAGTGTGAAGTGATTTGTTGTGTTGAAATGCAAACAGTCGGGCCAGAGCGAAGTCGCTCGAAGCAGCTGATGACAAATGTTGTCAAAGATGATCAGGATAATGGGGGGGGGTGTCTACGGTTTTACTGAAAACCTGGCAACCTCCCCCCGACACAAACATACGCACTATCCCCCCTCCCCGAGCAATTTGTGTGGGTTTTCAAGTCCGATCTGTTGAAGCAGCGAGGGTGTTAATGGACGGGGGGGGGGGACCCTCTCTTTGTGGATTATAGATGAGGGCGGGTGACCCGCTTCCGTGACTGAATCCGCGATGAGGTGATATAGAGCAGCATCAGGCTTGTTTTTGCCTGTAAATTATTCAGGAAATGGCCTCCGGCCGCCGAGAGGAAGCACTCGTTGGGTATTTTGATTGAGAAATAACACGCGGAGACGAATTTTCAATGCGGGAGAAGATTTTTTTTTTAAGGTTAATTTTACACAACAGCAGGCAAACCAGTGGTGTGTAAATCTATACTAAGGGGATTTGGAAATAGGCATCCACATTGAAGAAGCTAATCCACCCCCCCCCACCCCTCAGATCATTTTTATCAGGATGAATCCGACCAGCAGGAGATGTTCAGTTTATTCCAAGAGTCATTTTTAAAAATGAAAATGTAATTTTTTATAAGGAGAATCTTCTTTCCCTTACTTCAACTCCACTTAGTGATTTTCCAGAGACTCTTTTGACAACGTTGGTGAAGTGGTTAGATCTGCATAAAACCTGTCGCCTCACCGCAAGAAGGTTCTGGGTTTAAACCCGTTGGCCGACCAGCGCCTTTCTGCTTTGGGCTTCGCATGTTTTTCCCCGTTGAGACTCTACGGCCCAATCCCATTTCTCATTTATACCCCTTCCCCTTGAAACTGAGTTACAAGGGGAAGGGGTGGAAAATCGACCCCTATGAAATGGGACACCCATTCGAACGCAATACGTCATCACGTAAGCAGGCGCAACGTGTTTTTACCAGAGATTCTTTAAAAAATTTTTTTTACCGGAGATTCAACATGCCTGGAATGACGATATAATTTCTAAGGACGCTTTTGCAGTTGCTATGGTGACATACCCAGAATATTCAAAAAAACAAACATGCTAAGAGTATGTTGGGCCTGACAGGACAGGTGAATCACACTGAAACGTTACACATGTGGTACTAATATAACATATAACTTTGCTTTGCGACTAGCGATCCCCCCCCCCCCCCGTGGCTTTTATGAAGAAAAGCGCCGTAATACAATGAAACAACGAACAAAAGTTGACACTTGTTTTGTGAGTTTCTTTGGTCGCCTTGGACTTGCCCCGTGATTCGCAAGGCATATCTCACAGTCCTCCGTTTGGAGTGTGGTTCTGGAAAATCTCCTTTTGGAGGAACATCTAGCCCTCCGCTTGATGCCATAGGGAATTGAGACACCCCTACCCCTGCATGTGAACGTGCAAAACTGAGGGGTAGGGCTAAGGGGGGAAATGGGATTGGGCCCAAATTACTTGTAGGTGTCAATGTGGACGGTTGTTTCGCCTCTCAGCTGTGATGGACTGACGACGGTGTCCACGGTGTTCCCCACACCTCTCGCCCAATGTCAGCTGGGATTGGCTCCTGCGACCCGTCGCGACCCTCAGAGGATGAAGTGGTACAGATGATGGACGGTCGTATGGATCTTTTGACAATGTCCTTCTCAGGTGATGAAAACATGTACTCAGCTGTTGCTGCAATGCTTATAGTACACGTGTCCTTGCCGAGTCACAAATCTGAAGGCTTAATTTGTCTTTTCAAAACTCATGCCAGCCTCACAGAGACGGGACCTAAAAAATGCCTTTTCAGAGTCTTTGTCAAATGGTTAAGTCAAAAGGACTTTTAGGGAAGTCAGACAAAGCTGTAAACGCCAGTGGTAAAGAGAAAAAATGTCCGTCCGTCTGTAATTTCCATTTATCTGCTAGTGACATGTCCAGGCTGAACGAACAAGCTGGCTTCCATTATTTACGTCATCTAATCGCTTTTCTTTGGTCGAATTTTACAGACGACCAACGCTCATCTGAGAGGAAATCACTTGGCAAATATGACGTGACCGCCCGATGTTCCCTGACTTCACGATTTTGACAAGTGCCACTTAAATGAACTGCTAGAACACAGAGCTGTCCCTCGGTTGGTTCTGTGGGAATATACCACCAGCTGCGTGAGTTCAGGGGAATGAAATGAAAGCTGCATTTTCTGGAGCCGCTTTGGAGATTCTTTGTAATGGGAGCGGCTCTGTGAAATTGTTTCAACGTTTTCCCGTCTCGAAATGTGGATCTTGAAAGAAAGAGAGAGGAATGACTAATGTTCATAAAGACCGATTCATGTCACGGTGTCATTTGCACCGGGTCGCCAGCACAAAGTTCACTGTGATGCCGAGTGGCGCCTTTATTTTTTACTGCTGCATTCGCGGAATGTTGGTGAAATGAGAAGAGCAGGAAATAAAAAATGTGTTTTTTCCAAAATTGATTCATGCATAATTTAAGATGGCTTCCTACAATAACCACCATAGCTAACCATGTCGTCATAATCAGTTTAAATGCTTTATTTGTTTGTAACAAGTGAAACCAGATTCAAATTAAGGGGAGATGCATACTCTGCTGTATAAACCCCAATGCTAACCTTTTTATGGTAATAATGCCATTTCATAATGACGTCATTTAGACCATGTGATGACGAATGATTGGTTGATCTAAATGAGATGTGGATCGTCTCTCTAATGTTATTGGTTGCAAAGGTGAACAGACTACTGCACTACATAATGTGATGATATGTGGCGATGAATGATTGGTAAAAGTGTAATTTTCTAATATCATTTTACGATGACATAGTGATGTCATGATAACATCATTGCAACCATATGATCACGACATTATTTATCAATCTACATCAACTTCAAGTCGTATCTATAGTCCTGTAGGACGCAGAGATACCTGCCTATTTTTGAACTATGCATGACGCCATTTTTTGACTTCCTTTTGACATTTGCAAGACATCACTTATCACGTTACATCATGTGATAGGGAAGTATTGTCAGATCAATATAAACTTTGGATTGTCTGTTTAGCGTTTTTATTTGTTGAGATATCTCAGAAAATTAATTTTTTTAGACCATATCTTTGGTTCAGCTCGACTCCAAAAATGAATCATCTGGAGATACCCAACTCTCATGGACTTAAATGTGTCACTCATTCGCTCATTCACGAGCTGTTCATTTCACTTGCCAACTCACGTACACAATATTTACTATCATGTGAATCGCTTTTGGCCTTTCCAAAAAAACGCAGCTACTCCTTCATTTTCCGCAACCGTGTGTAACTAATTCAGACGAGCGTATTTGTGTCTCAACGGGGAAACTCTTGGTGCTGTAAGAGGCGCTTTACTGTGAGTGTTACTTTCCTTAACTGAGTTTCCATCCATCCATCGTCTACCGCTTCATCCATTTAAGGGTCGCGGGGGGGCTGGAGCCAATCCCAGCTGACATTGGGCGAGAGGCGGGGTTCACCCTGGACAGGTCGCCAGCCTATCACAGGGCCACATGCAGAGACGGACAACCATTTTTCCTTCAGGTTGTTTTTGTTAGAGTCCACTGTGTAAGCTGCTTCTTGACAGCGTTTCATTTTTCATTATCTGTCTCCATGCTGCTTACAAGACTGTTTACAAGACTACAGAGGTTCACTGCTCCCGTTGCTACGAACTGACGTTTTTCAAACCCGACTCTCAAAACACAAACACTCCAAAGACGCGTTGCCGCCATCCAACTCACCGGTCGCTCCGGTGTTTCACAGATGTGCGGACGTGCCCAGGAGCCGAGTTCCACACAGAGAGAGAGAGAGAGAGAGAGAGAGAGAGAGAGAAAGCACTAAAAGATGAAGACAGTGGAAAAAAAGTTAAGCATCTCTTTCTCCTCCGGTATATTTGTCATCACTGTTGGTGCTGTCATGTTCAGTCCTGGCACGCTGTGATCAGTGTATGATGTCCCACAGCTAAAAAATGCGGCATATGCAGCTCGAGTACGATCCTGTGTGTGTGTGTGTGTGTGTGTGTGTGTGTGTGTGTGTGTGTGCGTGCGTGTGTACGTGTGTGTGTGTGGGTGTGTGTGTGTGTGTGAGTGCATATAATTGCCAGGTTCTTACATCAAATGCTTCTCAATCTGCACTTCGTTATTGCTGCACTCCAGTGGGAAGGAAATTAGGTGTGTTTATGTGAGTTATGTGTGTGTAGGTGAGAGAGTGCGTGTGTGTGTGTGTAGGTGAGAGTGTGTGTGTGTGTGTGTGTGTGTGTGTAGGTGAGAGTGTGTGTGTGTGCTTGTGAACGTTAGCTGTGGCCGTTAAGTGCTGTGTGCCTTAGGAAAACATTTCCACTTCTCCGCAGCCATGACTGCGCGCACTAAATCATCACTTAATCTCCCACATGCTCCGCCCCCCAGTAACGCCTGAGTTACTGTACACGCTCTCACACTCGCTCCCTCTCTCTCTCACACACACACACACACACATTTTGTCATATGTCACCTTTGGGGACTTTACGTCGACTAACATTCATTTCCTGGAGACTTATCCTAACCCCAACCAAAACTGCGTCTCCATGACTTCAGACGAAACACGCACGCACCGCGCGCGCGCACACACACACACACACACACACACACACACACACACACACACGCGATGATAAAGAAAACTTCAGGGGCCATTCACACCCTGCATGTGTACTGACATCATCATCATGAAGCCATTGATGTCCTATGATGACAACGATTTAAGTTCAATCCAAATGAAGCGTAGATTTGGTATTTTTTCTGGAAATGTTACTAGGCAGGAAAAGTTCAGCAAAATTTGGAAGCAACTTTTGCGTTTTTCTCACAGACGAGCCCCTCCGGAAAAGCTCAGGACAATTTCTGGACTTCAGTATATGTCTGAAAGCAGCTTAAAGCTACAGTGTGTAACGTTAAGAAGAACTTATTCACAGAAATGTAACATATTGTCCATCCCTATGTGTTCACATATGAATAATCACGATGTTTTTTCGTCAACTCTGAAGGAGTTAAATATCGTTCCATGAGGTGGACCCGACCTCCGTGTGAGTCTCCGCGTTTGCTGCGTTGCGTTGAATACGGTCGTTGCACAAAACGGCGTCCAGGATACGTCGCATTCGCGTTAAATTGGTTTTCGCTGACGGATAACCGGAAATGGAATCAGCGGTGCGCCGCCATAAAGTGTACCCCGTCGGTCGCTCAGTCGGTCGCGGTTTGAAACTTTAACGCCGGAATGCCGCCGGTCACGTACAAAAATTGCACACCGGGGCTTCAAGAATCTCCCGGTATGAACGCTGTTGCATTCACTAGCCGTCAAACAAAGGGAAAGGCGAACAAATCGTTTGGAATCAGCGGAGTGATTGTGTTCTGTTGATTTCCACCTCTACGGCGCGTGCAGCGTCCAGGTGTGTGCAGATGTGCCAGTTCCTCCTCTTTCTATCTGGTCGTTTACAAAGTGCAGTATAACTTTTTTTTGGACCAAGAGCAATTTCCTTTGGCTCCAGTTGAAACCTTTTTTTTTTTCTTTTTTTTTCTTCCTTTCAGCCGCTCTGAACTTTTGACAAATGAAGTTTCCATTTCTACTGCCGCTGCACTGATTTGATCCGCGCTCACAGCCTAAAGCCACAATAAGACCATTGTACATCGCCACGACTATCTGTTACCGTGCTCTGGTTTCTGTGTGGGTGACTCCGGCGTCCTCTGGTTTATATACTTGGCTTCGCGTTCGCTGCGGAGGGCAGCATATAATCTCCGCTGTCAACTGTCTTTTTTTTGCGCCCGGAAAAATGCGCGGACTCCCCAAACGGCCCGACAAGCGCTTCAAACGGGCCACGCGAGAGGAGCTTACTCTTTCGTAAACCAACGCCTCCGAGGGCACAAATTCCACAGTGAAACGGAGATTCCTGTACGGGGGTGATCTCCCCTCCGTTTGTCCCCCGGTCGCAGGCGAACAAAGAGTTTTTGAGGTGGCGCAGATGTTTCTTTAAGCCTTTGAAGCGACACGATCAGATTACATACCTGTCGCGCGACGCGTTTACAGATATGGCGTGGGGGTGGTGGTGGGGGAGGGGGGGGGTTAATGTGAGCTGTTCAGATTGGTACGTGTTTTTTCCCTCTTCTCCTTTTTCAAGGATCATTTTGTGGCTGTGAACTGCGGCCAATCACACTCGCTAATAGAGTCTGTGGCTGGAAGACGGGGAGATCAAATTGGAGGAAGGCATGAGGCCGAGATCGGCCCCGACGTGGCTGTTTGCTGTGAAATTACGAAGCCATTATTTGATGGAGCCTTAAACATGCCCCGCCTCCGCCTCCGCCTCCTCCTCCTCCTCCACCTGCCCATCTGTCGGCCCTGTCTCACCGTAAGCCCGACGTCAACCTCCTGCGCTGACTGAAACTATTTGCAGGTGTGAAATGGATCCGCCGGTTGTGCGGCAGCCGCTTCGGGGGCTTTTCAGAGGGGAAGAGGAAAATGGAAACTTCAATTTGATGAAGACTTCAGCTCGGGCAAGACATTCTCCACCTTTTCTTTTTCTTTCGCTGGGCCTCTTTGGCTTAGCCATGGGGCTATTATGACCTTCTCTGCCCCAGTTAATACCACAACTGCCATTATCCAATAATAGTATTACAGATGTACACCTCAGAGTCGACCACCCGACTCTGGTGACAATGTCACGCTCGACACCTCGGATAATTGCTGTTCAGTGTTATTATTTTTTTTAATCAAGTCCGATGACAATGGAGGGACGCAGAGGAAAAAGATGATTATTATCATTTTTATTGAAAAAGATTTGATAGTATGTTTCGTGTGGGTGTGGTTGTGTCATAGCTCATTAGGAACATCACCTCTGATCGATGAGCCAACTCTCCAATGAACAATAGGTTTGTCAAGTGGACCAGCGTGAGAACTTGACAAGCTCGTCTGCCAAATCGGAAAATATTTGATTTCAGCTGGATATTTCTCAATTTGCCAGTTAAGGCCTGCGTGCCAGCTCAATTCTCAGCTCAACTCGTGTCTCCTCATTTCGTGCAGTCGCACACATCAGGAACCGCTGGTGGTGGTAATTGGTTTTGCGGCGAAGGATCTGGTAACGAATCGAAAGATCAACACAAGAGCCCCAACTACGTGATCTCGTGGGCCCATTTCGCGTGTCATGGTCACACGTTTCAGGGTTTTCTTCGTGTCTCATTGAATGTCGTCATGCTTAGGGGTCAGGGTTCAGTGAAGAGAGAAATGATGTGGCACGAAATGATACACATACAATGTAAGGAGTTGTGGTTTACAGGGGAGCATGTCTATGTTCCCTCAGCACTCTGTCCTTCATCCATGTGTTCCCTCAACCCTATGGGAGCCACACAAGGTGAATCATTTCAGAAAGTTAAACAGGAAACAACAAGTTTAAAGTCAAAACAACTGAAATTCGAATTCAAAAAAACAAGCCCAGAGTCCAGAGGACTGGCCCGTTATTCATTCCCAATTCGGCGTGACCAGGCTGGATGGAAATATTGAAGGTTTTTAAAACGTTGTTAAGCAAATAATGGGAAAATACAAATTCAGTCCCAGAAAAGCGGCGTCCCTAAAAACTACATACCTGCATCAAAACTGTATGATAAGTCTTCCTCCTCGAGGGTGCAGAAAAAAATGTGCCAAATATTCAGTGAACCTGTTATATTTGTACCTTAATCTACCAGATTCTGCCAGCAGACCTTCACACTGCAGAATGGGCATCAGACATGTTCCTCACTTTTTAAGAAGCGGGATGTTTTATGATGACCGCAGCCTCTGCAGCATCCATATTCATCACAGCTCTGAGAACAGTCTGCTCTTCGTCCTCCTCACTCAGGTACACTCACCTTGGGGGGGGGGGGGTTGGGGGGCTGGCGTCACACCTTGATGCTACGCTGCCCCACACACACCCTGCATGCATTAGCCTTGAGTCTGCGACACTGACTGCGGAACAGCAGGAAACATACAAGGATGACAAACTGTCTTCCAAAGCAAACACACACGCACTAACACACACACCTAGTTTGTGTATACTGTATATTTAAATTGTCAATGCTTTAAAGTTTCTTTTTCTCCTTAAATATCACATCAGTTATTAAAGAAAATATGTGAAATTGCACTTATTTCACAGTGTAACTTCCTCCAACAAACTCCTCCAAACTTTTCTATCATTCGCAATTTAAAAAAAATCAAACCAGCTTGTTTGAATTGGCTTACTTTGATGTATGTTTTTTTTATGATCAATTTGTGCGATCAATATTTACTTTCTTCTTCATTTGACGAAATCAGGCAGTCAAATTATAATGTCATTTCTTTTAGCTAGGTTACTTTTTTGGGGGGCCCATTAAAAACTTTGTCTTCTCTTTTTCTCTTCACTGTGGGCAGCTTAGCTTTGATGACATTTTATTTTTTTATCTTGGAATTTAGTTTACTAAGGTACATTCACGGCTGAAATTAATTTATTTTCTAATTTTAATAAAAATGTTAATGAGATTCTTTTGAAAAATTCAAACTGGTACGTTTTTGACTTAAATAAAGAATGTGTATCCTTTATCTTTTTTCCGCTGAGTCTTCGGTGTAATGTTGGCACCGTCGGCACCGTCGGCACCGACCTTTGATGGAGACAATTGCAGCAACGCCGACAAGCCGAGTCCATAATTTTCCAGTGACAAAACTAATCGGAGCAAAGAAGTGAAACATTACCACGCTGGGCACTGAATAACAGAACCGCTTGGGCATTTGCAATTTTGGCTCCTGCACTACGTGAAGGTGCCAATATGAATTTCTAAAAGCCAGAAATGTCCGCCCCCCCCCCCCCAAAAAACAACCCCCAAAACCTCTGCAGACTTTTTTTTTTCGGGTCACTTTCAACTAAGTTGTTCTTGATTCTCCTTTAATCTCCCTCCGGCCCTCTTGCAGATCCGCGTACGACGAGGTGCAGTTCTTCTTGACATTTTCAAACGTGCAACAGCTCACTTTCTGACATTTCCACATTTCCACTTCGACGGAGACACGGTGAAGTCGTCTGAAAGGGACGCGAGGAGAGATTCTGCTTCTTCTTCTGCTGCTCAGACAGACGAAGGCTGCCGGGTGTCCAGTCGTATCACCGTTATAGCCTCATTAGAGCTGAACCCTTTGGATGGATACCCATCAGTTTCTTCCTCTGTAGTTTTGGCTTTTGGACATCACACCGGCCACAGGCCTTCCTTTTCAAGGAAAACAGCTCGTTCAGGACAATGCTCTTCAGCAAGTTTTACTAACGAATATGTGAAAGGATGAACCCTAATCGATTCTGGGTTTTCTCGTAGCTGCACTCTCAGAACCAAGATGTCAAGACGATATCATCTAATCCAATGAAAGTCCCAAGATCATCATCAAGAGAAACCTCCAGCGGGGCCGGTGGCGGCGCCGCGGTGACTGATGTGCGTACAGATGTGATGGAGCAGATTGTCAGACGTGCTTTAAGATAATGGAAATCCATTTCTTCAGTCAGTTTCCATCGTCTGCCTGACGAGCGAGGACACTCGTTGGATCTCCTTCGTTCTTTTAAAAGAGGGACGCGTCCGGCCACTTCTTCCCTTTGCTGGCTGACGTCATTCCCCCAGCCGATGTCTGACCAGGCGGTGAGTCACTGTGTCATCTCTGGCAGTGTTCATTTCGTTAACGGATAAACGGTGACGAGAAATGTTCGTCAACGACCTTTTTGTCAAACATTTTCAGTTTTCGTCGAATAAAAACTAGACTAAAACTATGAAGGTGACTAAAATGTGACTAAAACTAATAAGCATTTAAGTCTAACGACTAAGACTAAATCAAAAATAGCTGCCATAATTAACACTGGTCTCTGGTTCAAAGTTTTTGAAGTGTATGTTTTAACGCTGAGCTCACTCTTTTTGCAATTTCTGAGACGAGAGGTTTTTTACTAGAGCGCTTTTCTTGTCTTATTGACTCAAAGTGCTTTAGTGGACTGGGATCAAACCCACTGACCTTCAAGTTAGTGGATGGCCCTCTTCACCTCTTGAGCCACAGCTGCCCCATTGTGGGCCCCCATTGTGGGCCCCCCCACTGGACTGACCCACCATCTGAGATTATACTTTCTACATCTGTTACGGCTTTTAAATCCCTTCTTGATTATTTTTAAGTTCGTCTCTATGTGAATTTAAATTTCTTTTGGTTGATTTCATCGTCGTTTTTAACTCTTTTCTACAGAAGAGTATTAAGGGCCAGGCATAAGAATTTTTTTTGGAATTGATTTAACAGAATAAATGTTCACAACAAAGTTGAAATGTCGAGAATAAAGTCAACATGTCGAGAATACATTCTAAATGTCGAGAGTAAGGTTGAAATACTATTTCGAGAATAAAGTCCAAAATTGTGACAAGGAAGCACTCTTCAGCATCACCAACCGGATCCTAACCGTAACCTTTTATTGAACTTGTCCTAAACCTAACTTAACTCTAACCCTGACCCTAACCACAACTATCTAAAGGAATAACGCTTTCCTTTTTCTTCCCTAGGCATTGCTGGGACCTGCTCTGTTTGCACCTGTAACCTCAACCCCCCAACCTGTGATGTCACAGTATACTGACATACCCTGGAGTGCCTGTCAACATCGCAGCGGTAGGGTATAGACGTCGGCCCTCTGAGGTCCTGACTTTGCTGAGAGTAGCTGCTTTAGTTCAGACAAGTGGAAGGATCTTCAGCTCAAGGAGCCAGTTCTGTAAAAACACACACAATGAAAACCTTTAAACAACACAGTAGGTACTTTTACTTTCAATTTCAAAAGCTGGGAAATTCATCACATTCAAACATATCTTGCAGATATGTATTTGATCATCTACATGAGATCTAAGCTCTGCAGCTAGTCTGGTTTCTGTGAATGTCGAGCATGATGGCGTGACGTCGGTCAGAGTGCAGGCGGCGAGAGAGAGAGAGAGGAAAACTTCTTCAAGAGTCCCGTCACTTCCCCGTGCAGCAGCTGCTCTCGTGCCAAAGTCAATGTTGTCTCAACACCCTGGACCCAAATCTCAGGAGCTGAAAAAAAAATTGTTCAAATCCTAGTTCACGCTGAAAAGGATCCAGAGAGAAAAGAAACAGGTTGAACGCCTGCAACATCAACTTAAAGTAAACAGACGGGGTTTCCTCCTGCGGTTGCACAACAGCGTCACCCTTGTCACTTCTCCCCCTTCGCAATGTTTATTGAATTTAAAAGATCGCTTTTGACAAAGGAAATGGTATTTTTTGCCAAAACGTTTTTACAAGAATATTGGGAATTAATTAAAGGAAATAATAGGTAATTATTGCTTTTGATCTTTATAACGCAACATGTATTTTTTTTTTGTGAACTAACATAATTGTGGAAAGCATTAGGGGCAATTTACTTTTTATTAGAAGAGAACAATTTTCTTTGGAACTTGTGTAGTCATGTGGAAAAAAGAAAAAATCCTGTCCCACTCTTTTGAAATATGGTGACACAGTTCCTCGGGAGAAGCCAGAGACTCGGCGGATGTCGTTCTGTGGGAAGTTACTCTACGATGTGATGCTGAGAAATTAGCTGTTTTTTATAATGTGATTTCTGGCTCAAAATCTCGACGAAACTGGCAATTTAGATAAGAGGGTTGGACACACACAAGTGGGATTGATCGTTGTGTTGCTGAGGAGTTTACAGAGAGTCACCGCTGAGGACGGTACGTTCATAGTCTGGTGGTAAGACATGGTGGAAAAAGTATTTTCATAGTTTGTAATTAATGCTAAACACATGCTTGTGTGTTATCAGATGTAAATTCCGCCTGAAAGTGCACATGGCTTACAGAATGATAATATTAGTTTTAGCTAATTTGGCCTCTCCGTCTTGTCAAATGGAATGAATTACAGGAGCGAGGTTATCGTGTACGGCTGGATCATAAGTCATTTGTGCTGTTATACAAAGTCAATATGTTTTAAAGTTTTTTAGTTTACGTCTTCATACTAAACCTTCATGAAACCAGTGGGTCATTGTGACTCCTTTGTCATATTGTTCCTCAGTTTCTGGCTTTTTCACAAACAACATAAAAAACAAGGATTCACAGAAGTTGGAAAACATAGGCTCTGTGCTGTCACATTAGGGAAATGCATCATGAATATTTTATGAGCGTATTAATTTCCATACAGTAACCTCTGCACTCTGGTCCGGCTGCCAGCTTCCTTGATGTCCAGCTGGGTTTCATGTCTCTCGCATTGGAAATTAGTCTTTTGGAAAAAATCTTCACGTGAGCCATAATTAACAATGTCCTGACACGAGTGTCTGTTTCCTTTCAGCTGTTTCAACTGGATGAATATATATAAATATATATATATATATGTGTGTGTGTGTGTGTGTGTGTGTGTTTAGCCCGAGGCTACCTGTCTTGACTGACAGGGCGAGCAGCAGACTCCAGTCCGAGGATCCCAGAGGCGGCAGGTCTCCACTGAGGTTTGACCCGGCTGCTTCCCCTCATCATCATCTCACTCCGCCCGCTCAGGTGCACGTTTGTATTGATTTTGTGAACAGACATCATCTGACGGCTTTTTTACTTTAGCTGTGAAAACAGAAAGAATAATGTCAAACTATGTTTATGTTTTAATGTGAAAAAAACATCTAAGATAGTTAAAAACAGTTGTCAGAAATAGATGATGGAGGTTTGACACAGCGGGCTCTATTTTATCAATCATTTAAATGATGCAATTTAAAAAAAAATAAAATTATTGCATTGTGGGACGTGTCTAAATCCACTTTTCCTAGTTTAATTGCGAAAAAATGGTCACTGTGCCACGCACATGGTTCAAAAGGGTTATTTAATTAATCGTGGCTTGGTTTTTCGTGTAACAAACAAATTTTAAAAAAAAAAATCAGCGCGCCATCACCCATTCCCTTAAAAAGCCGGGTATGCTTGGTCCTTTGGATTGCTATTACAATGTCAGATTTGCAAGCTTATTGATTATGAAAATTTTTGACAAAACTATTATGGCTTACATGAAAAAACTCAGACCTGAATGGAGATACACATCACCCTACATTTGGGGCTGTGTTTAGAGCCGTCTAATTAATAAAAGACCAAATTATCGTCCTACTACTTTCTTCAGTATTGTGAACATTCAAGCAACAGTTTTTTCTGTACAGACAAAACAGGTTCTCCTACGATGTAGTCTTTCTTCAAAAAGGCCCAAAAGCAGATGGTTGCATGTGCCACAACGATAAGTATTGAAAACTCTTCACCTTGTGCCAAAAAAAGAAGATTGTAAACTAAAGTCGACCCCAGGAAACATTGAAACATTTCGCAAGTGGAGAATGTATACCACGTGTGGTGGACCACGGGAAAACAATTACGTTTTAAGGGTCACGTCTCAGTTTGAATGCTGCCTATGAGGAAAAAAACTGAAAGAAACGAAAGAAAAGAAGATAATTGCAAGATTCTGGGATACATGCAATTGAAACAAAAGAGATGGGACTCATGGGACTTTTCACTTCAAGCCAACAATTTTTAGGGAAGCTCAAGACTGTTGGAAAAAGTCATGGAATATCTCGCTAATAGTTGCTCGAGTTTAAATATCTCTACGTCCTTGACAAGGTATTTTACTCATCTGCAGAGGCTGAGAGAGTTACTGATCATATTTACAGATTTCAGAAGTTAAAAAAACATCCTGCGGACCCTCTCAGTTCATCCCTGCGTGTGATCTTATTCCATTTTCAATTTATTACATTTTAAAGAACTTGAAAGTCTTATATGTTATGAACCCAGCGCATCAGCCATAAACCAGGGAGCTACAAACATTGAAATCAGTGGGAAGTATTGAGAGTTTTCAGAAAATGACATAAATAAAATCAAAGCACAGACAATTTAAAAGCAAAGACTATCAGTTATGAGTATTACATGTATTTTAAACAAGCAGGAAAGCTACATTTGAATAGACTGGGGGTTTTTATTACATCTATTTATTGATGGAAAACAAAGAGGACTCTTGTTTGTTGATCTCAAACTGTGAACAGGACTATATTCCTCTAGAGAAATTGGATATGTTGGTTGGTAGCAAGCCATGTGAGGCCTGTACAAGACAAACTCCAGGATTTTAAATTCAATGCTTTAAAAGAAAAAAAGAAGGCGGTGTGAGGCGGCCAAACACAGGTGCCATGTGGTTATTGTCTTTTTTTTGTCCCAGTCAGCAACTCTCATTCAGCAAAAGCTGTGCTCTGTCCTTTGTCTTCTTTTAGTGGACCGGTGAAAACTGCTTTAGAGTGTTAAAAGTGGGAGAACAGAAAAGCGCAGGCCGGGTTTGTTTGGTTTTACTTCTTCAATTAGGAATATTTTCAAAAGACATTTTGGTCACCAACATGGGCGGGCACGCAGGTTGCTCTCATGCACTCCCCGAATGACAGGCACAAAGAATGGGCCAGTGCAGTCACTGAGAGTGGCAGATAAAACCCTTTATGGATAACATGGATTATGGATTATTTGAAGGTCCACCTACACACCGATGGAGCAGCTCATTAAGACCTGGTAGAGTGTGTGTTGAGTGTGGACAAATGACAACGAATCATGACGAGACAACAAAACTAAAACAATGAGCTGAAAGACACTAAAATGCTCCACAGAGCTGAAAGGAACTGCACATTTGGGCTATAATTATTTTGGGGTTCATCACAATCAGTAACCCCTTTTACAATTAAACGTATTCATTTGATCCAATGTTGCAAAAGATTTTTAAGAATATTTTGATTCAATGTCAAAACTGGAATTTCATTTTCAACCTTGGAAAAAGTAAAGTAGCATGTGCTGGTGCGAATTAGAAGTATAAACAGACAAGTTGAGTCACGAATGTGCAGCTTCAACAGACATGTTTTTGATTAACCTGTATTTGCCAAAATAACCTCTCCTCTACCGCCAGAAACCCGTTCTTCAGGCCACAGAAAGAAGTTAATCCAGAGTCAAACGCACCAGTGTCTAACTCTTCTGCATCCAAGTGGTGTCAAACCCGAAACAGATGTTCAGGTCCAGGATTTCTCTGCTGCTTTGTGATGGATGGGCGAAGTACAGCATGTGGGGAAAAAAATACAAAAGTTGTGTTCCTCTTTTCCTTTCACCTGATCATGTGAGCGAGGGCAGAGCATTCAGAACTACACCAGAGACGTTTCCACTTCTTCTCCTTCCAGCCCCGAGGAAAGAATCTTTAAGAACACAACACAAGATTTATTGTCCTTGTAGAACTTGCGGCCACGAGCTTGGCAAACAGGCATCGGAAGCCTGACCAGAGTAAAGTGATCGGTTAAATACGGCGCACTACTGGATCTCCACAACGTACACAAGGGGCAGCTCTAACCTCGCGTCTTCTCAAGCCTCCCACACGGCAACTATCAGTCATCGTTATAACCACGTTGAATGTGCCGTTTGTTGGAGATCTGAGCAGACCCAGATGGAAATCTGGCAGGAACAGGCTCTCAGGCGGCAGAGGGGGAACCCAGATACAGTAGTTTATACTGTAGGTGCAGAAAGACAGCAACATTAATAACCTTTTCAAACTTTTGAACACTTTATTGTCTTAGTTTTAATTGTGGACAGATAAACCAGTAGTAACTACTCTCAAAAATGCATAATGAAAATGTGAAAACGTGTTTTCAATTTTGATAAAAACTCAAAGATGATATCCTCCTGAGGATGCCAGCTGGAGGTAGCATTTATTTCAGGGTAGTTTTATTAGACTATGTCATTAAAATTACATCATCATTTTCATCTAGTGAGAAAAATTGTGATTGTTGTGAACAATTTTGGACCAGTTTTTTTATATTGGAGCTACTGTCTGCAGAGGAAATATTCACTCAATAATAAATTGAGCATGGAAATTCATTTTTGTCACAAATAAAAACAGAAAAATGTCAACTCAAGTTTATGAGGTTAATTTACGAGATTTTCCAAAATGCATTTCAAGTATGATAACAACTGCTTGCGATCGTAACTCTTGTCAGGTCAAATCAAATAAGTCTGTGAAATGCAGTTAAAAGCTTGAATTGAGATTATGTTAACACCATTTTTTAATGGTTATGTTTTTTTATGTGTGTTGTATGTCAAGTTAATGTTAAATTGCCTTGGAAACAGAAGGTGTATTCTTGCTGTGCTGTTGTACTGGTGTTACTCAGGTTGATAAACTCTCATGTCGCGTCGCCTGACGTCGAGGGTAGCCTTCTTCTGTAAAGTCTCTGCAGGGCCGTCACGTAAAAGCCTGCACTGAATATACCACAAAACAGCAAGATTGATGTTGATTGTGTTTAAAACGTCTGCCTCTTGTCATCTTCTGGAAACAACCACAGGAATGGGAACGCCGAGGGAAATTTAGCGACAACAAATGACGCACTGACATACAAGTCAACTGTCGAGTAAAACTGTCGTGTAACTGCACACACGGCCTTGTTGAAAGATTTTCTCTGGTGATATTTTTTAATCACTGATCTTTCTGTTTCTTGTCTCTCGAATCAAATCCTAAATTGTATCTCTCGAAAATACAGTTTAGGGCCCAAGCAAAGTAAAGGCCCCATTTCTTCTTCTTACATCCATATAATCATAATCACATATAATCAGAATGAGCTCAGCCTCTCCTACGTCTTCGCTTGGGAATCCATCTCGGCTCAGTTTGTTTTTCTCTGTCCCCTCTCTCTCTCTGCTCACTGTGCTTTTTTGGTTGGTATCGTCTTGCCGTAAACCAGCGGAACAAAAATTGAACGTGCGGGGGGTTTTGATGGGTGGTGGTCTGGGTGGGGGGGGTTTTCGAGCGGTTAAATCACTGGCTTACTTTCCCTGTACCCTGGTTGGCTAATGGCAGGTTTCAAAAACAGAACTGTGGATTCAGAGAGAGCAGCCTGAAAGCCAACACTGGGATGACATCATGAACTCCCAAAACGCCATGTAGCTAAAAATGGACAAGGGCCTTTGAAGAACAACAGACTCCAGTAAAGATGATTACCTCCCTGTCAGCACTGATTTAAAGCTGGCTCTGTCCAATCCGAATGACTCACGGTCAAGCAGTAGCGGGGAGAGGCTCCTCGTGTGAGACCCTGCCAAGATTCTCCCATCCTAATCGTCCAGAAAGTTGCGCAATGACCTGCAGTGACTCCGGCGCTCGCCGCTCGGCCTGACCGGGAGGGAAGTGAGATATGGATGCAGAAAATGATAACAGCAAAGCCCTGGGTCAAATTGGTGTAGTAGTGGGAAGGAATTTACGACACTCGTGTGCCAACATGTGCCTCTGTTTTGTTTACACAGTTCATCTGTAGAATGACCTCATTGGTTACGGCCCTGTTTGTGCCTCGGGGGAAAGTTGCTCTGATTTCTTCAGTCACTGCGAGGTGTAATAACACCCGGTGTGTTTATAGATTCAATAAAGCTTTCCCTGTTTGACTCCCCCCCCCCTCCTTCTCCCCTCCACAGGTCTCGCTCTGGCGTTTGCAGACCTGGGTCTGGAACGCTTGTATTTCTTCCTCGGTGCGGCCAGAGCAGATCAGTTTTCTCTCGGGCAAACTGGGTGGTTGTGGTCGAACTGGTGGGGAGGGGCAGGTGGGTTGGCGGTGCAACCATGTTATCATCTGGGTGCTGAGAGGTGAGTCGAGGGCCAATGAGAGACAGCTGTCGTTATTCTGAACGCAACAGGCTACTGCTAACGTGAGAGAAATGTCTGTTGGAGATCAATGACACGTCAACACCCCCCCCCCCCCCCCCAAAAAAAAAAAAGCATGGACAGCAGCACACTAACACAAAAGAAATCTCTGTCCTACTGTTATATTCCACCTTTTGGTTTTAATAACAGATGTTCTGTTTTCCTGAGCTGCACTGTTTTCAAGCTTCCTTCTGACACCCCGCTAGAAGCGGGGATACATTTGGAATTGCAGGGGTTTGTGTAGCAGTGCGGAGAATTGAGCTTCCCGAACTGAAAGTCTTTTTTAATCTGTTCCTACAATGGGTCGACGGTGAAACAAGTTGTTTGCTGACACAGAAAGTCTGCACTCATCACCTGAGAGCGTTACTCAGGCGGTGTTCAGTGGTGCTTAAAGCTCGACTGTGTTGTTCCATTAAAACAGAAGAGGTTCTCTGCTGGGGAGTTGGCGATAGGGATCTTGTCTTTGTTGCCGCTCTTGTGACTTCTTCTGGTTGTCATGGATGCCTGGATGGAGTGTGGTTGGGTCTGGGGGGAGACCGCATCAACCAAGGAAACTTTTTCTTACTGGAGTCATATAAGCCAACTACTTTTATCAACAAACCGTAAGATGTTTGCTAATGCTTTAGATAACAGCCTATAACGTACAGCGTTACTCTGTAGTTATGGTGTATGTACCAATTGTATGTAGTTGCTTGGGTATAAGATCTACTTAATATTATCAGGGAAACAATTCAAGATTTTACATATAACTTATACTGTAGTTATTATTTACATAACAAATTCCTATTTTATCATTACAGGGTATGTATATGACCGAATGCACAATAATCTCAGTATCTTTATACTGAACACATTGCAATTGTCAAACTCATTTTATTGTAATTCCTAAAAAGGAAGAAAAAAAACACTCCTGTTAATTGCAAAATTTTTAACAGCTGATAGTCTTAAATAATGTCAAAGAAGTGATATCAAGCATTAAATATTAAATTTTGCTCTCTGAACACGAACAAAACAATGGTCTTTCCCTGATCCTAACTAGATGCTTTTTAGTCGCCAACCACCCCAAACTTCTTCACTATGAAATGCTACACTTCCTGGATTGAAGTTCCCAGTGACTGTGAACCAGATGGTAGTTCCTCAGTTTCCCCCAAATCATCTGACAGAGCAAATCATTTAGTGAATTTAAATGTAACCTTAAAGAAAATACACATAATACAAAGCACGCTTCTGGTTACAAGCGCAACCTATAGCTTCAACTTGGACTCCGCCGACCACATCTCTGAGAGTAAACAGAGGCAAAGAGGTAGGAAGTGGCCGGATAAGAGCACAATTAGATTAGTTGGGTCAGAAGGGGGAGAGTGGCTTCGTTTGTCCCCAGTCTCATCACCTCAGAGATGGCTGGAAGATTAGATAGCTCCAGTGGAAACAGAAATTGAACAAGTTCCTTCTGTATCCCTCAATCAGTTCAATCAGCCAAGCCTGACAGGAGGGAAAGTGAGCATCCTGTTGACTGAATACAACTCTGGAGAAGTTCTCAGCACAAAGACGCTGGTGAAAAACAAACTGTTGGAGCCGTTACAGAAGATAATTTTCATTACGCTATAAAGTTTTTTCGTACAATTATGGGTTGAGGTGCTCAGGAAAAATCACGTCGAAAAACTGTAGGAAAAAAATCGTCTCTCTCTGTGTGTGTTCTTTTTATGATGGTATAAAATGATAAAAAGGGTTTTATAGGTACAGTAAAAAGAGCTATAATTAAAAGCTGGAAACACTCGGCAGCAATGACTCAATCGTCCTCCTCTGTTCTTGGGCCAGATTGTTTCTCACACACACTGCAGCAATGATCTGTTGATCCGCACTGAAGGAGATTAAAGATTAAATGTCGACCTTCAATTCTCGTCCATTTTGGAAATGAAAATTATTTCTTTTGACATATTACACCCATAAGGGCTGAAATGTTTCTTTTCATGGGCTGACGAATGGGAAACTCATTCACTGGACAGTTGGACATCAGCTGAATAATTATCCCTAAATGGACCAATGGGGTAATATCTGAAAGTACTTTAGGGGAAAAGACCAAAACCAACCAAGTGTTGTCTTCATGGCTAAAGCCTGATATAGCTTACTGTAGTCTTCTGTGCCTCATAGAGCTCCATATTTGTCCGCAAATTATTATAAAAACGCCAGTGAGCCACTTACCCTTTTATACCATTAATGCACACACTGTAGTTAATTTTGAGTCAGTGCACATAAACTGTAATACCACTGTAAATACTTGCAAGCTCAACAAGTCGTGAATAAAAACAACCCTCAACAAATGCTCCATTTACTCCTGTTAGGTAATGTTTTCTAGGAATTGGGTGTCTTGGGCGTACAGTTGGCACATACAGCCTGTGTGGTTATAGATATTGGGCTCACAAACTTGGCCGAACCCTCGGGGGTGAATGATCAAGGACTAAATAACTGGTGCTAAAGATGTGATTTCGATTTTGGAGGAAAATGAAGGGCCTCCACAATCAGTGGAAGAAGAAGACACATTCTGTTGTGCACCATGAAGGTAGAGTAGTCGCCATGCTCGTAGAGATCAATTTGAATTCACCAAACTTCGTTTTCATCTTCTTCCGCTTATCCAAGGTCAGGTATTCGTAAGCAGGATGTTCCAGACATCCCTCTCCCCAGCTGTGCTTTTCAGCTCCTCCTGGGGGGATCTAAAGGCGTTCCCCGTCTAGATGGAAATGTAGTCCCTCCAGCGAATTCTGGGTGTACCCCAAGGTCTCCTCCCAGTTGGGCGTGCCCAAAAAACCTCCAATGGAAAGCGCCCGGGAGGCATCCTCATGAGATGTCTGAACCACCCCAACGGGCCCCTTTCGACTCCTTTCCGGATGTCCAAACCCCTCACCCTATCTCGAAGGCTGGGCCCAGCCACCCAGCAGAGAAAACTCCTTTTGGCTGCTGGTATTCACAATCTCATTCTTTCCGTCACTACCTAAATGGAAAGCTTTGCCTTGTGGCTCAATTCAACAAATTGCACCAGAGTTTGCTTGAAAGCAGACCAAGGCACGTTTCAAGTTTTTGCACTTCACTCTCTGTCATTTCTCTACTCTCAGCTGTCTCTTGTAGTGAGATATCCTGCCAGCTAACAGACAATCATCCCAGTTTTTACTGTTCTGTAATCAGGTTATTGAAATTCCTTCCTGGTGGTCCTTTGCTTCCTCTGATGCTCTCCAGGAACAAAAACAGATCTTGAAACCTGAGTCAAGACTGGCCGCCAAGGTAGAGGCCTGCTCAGTGTTTCAGCCGACCGCAGATCAATATTTTCACTGTAATTTCATCAACCGTCATTACAGCTACAGCGCCTTGGCAGGGGGGTGTTTGTGGGGACAGATGGACACAGAAATAGGAGAGCTAGAAAGATTAGCAGCAGAAAAGTTCAACAGAATTTACAGACAATCTAGGAGATGAAAAAAAAATAACGAAAGGAAAGAGTTGAGGAAAAACAGTTTTCCACTGGTCCAAAGACAAGTTTAGCTTATTGAATCTTGTACATGCCAGACGGGACTTGTAAACTGCTGTCACATGGACTAACAGGTTGCTTTTTTCGATGACCTTTTACCTTGTGAGATGACTGATTCTGGCAACAGGGAAAGGACTCGGTTTTCCACAAGTCAACGTCAATCTTGTGTGAAAATTGTACCAACTTAAATCCAGAGATCTGTGGATGTTGGGACATTGCTGGAAGCCCATTAACTATTGATTTTATGACTTTCAGAAACAAGGCAACATTTGATTGAAAAGTAAAATTTTCTGTAGAGGCCAATGTAAGGTATGAATATATTTTTTATCAGCAGTGAAGAACTGAATTTCAGTGAGAATCAGGTCCTAACTAGTTGTTGAAATATTGCTGTTGCTGCTACAATTGTTATAGGTCATTTCAAAGTTTAAAATAACATTTATTTTATCCAGATAGAGTTTTATCCTAAAAGTCTTTTGAGGTTTCCAGGATAGGAGCTCAGCAAGTGCTGACTTAAATGTAATCAAATGGTAAGCGTAGTTGTTTGTGCATCTAGAAAACATCAGAGGTAGGTGCAAGATACATATTGTTAAGGAGAGAACAACAGAAAGGTAACATGTATGTAAGTATTTGCCCTTGAAAGAACTGTTCCTAAAAGACTAAAGAACAAATCTAATACAAACTAGCCTGGAGTATACTCTTTGTGGGCCTGATTCCTTCATTGTCAGCCCCCTCTGCGTCGTAAACAGCCTCATGCGTTGTTTGGATTTTATTTGGAAACTCTGCATTCCAATAAAGGGGAAATTTCACCTTCATTGGTTTCAAGTGTGAAGCAAGTGCCGCTGCTGAATCAGACCCTGAGAGAGGAAGAGAAAAGAAAGGAGCTCATCAACTTATGAATATGTGCCGCTGAGTAATTCATCCGGGATTAGAGCATGACTCGTTGTGATTTACCTGGCCCGTACCCGAGGCATGCTGCTGCCAACGATGCACAAACAGTGATCATAAAGTTTCGGGGATTTGTTCTCCCAGAAAGTCTCAACTTTAATGAGCTCTGAAAAGGAGATTTCTGTTTGGACATGAACAACCTTCAAAAAATGTCTTGTGTTATGTTTTGGTCTTTTGTAATTAACTGTGTATTTTATATTTTTGGACTTTCTTCATTTGTTTCCTTTTTGACATTTTCTCTTACTGTATGGCTGTCATGACACATTCATTTCCTCCATCTATCTATCAATGAAAAATAAATCTGTTTGGAAAATAACATAATAATAACTTAAAGGATTACTATATTTTCCATACTGTCAACAAATCCCATTAAAAGACCATGTGCTTGTCTGTAGCATAACGTTCTGTCTTCTCTGAATATTTAAATCTTTAAAAAAAGATCCAAAATTTGTTTTTGTTTTGTTCTGTAATTTCCTCGAATTAGTGGATACTATAGTTTTCAGGAGATGGTACTCGGGGTTAAATAATTGAGGACTATTTTTTAAGCAGCTAGTTAATATATATTTTATGCTTAGAGTAGAGTTTAGAGTATTTTTGTACATGGTATGGGGTCAAAATAAACTGCAGTGCCCATGTTTGCAGTCAACATCATGATGTCAAAAAAAAATCTAAATACACAGTATAGTTCATATATATTGTAAAGTCACTGGTAAATGTAAAGTAAGGGATCTGTAACTACATGATACCAGTGTGTTGGTGAACAGCATCACCACATGCAAAGGTTGTTTTGGGCATGGACATTGTAATTATGTAAAAAAGACGCCTGCAATCAGAAATACATTTGTGAAGATGATTCCAGCTCGTCTCCGGTGCCAAACGTCCACCCTGTGTTTTCGTTAGCTAGTCATGATGGCAATGATAGCGCAAAAAACTTGATTACATATCCAGGAGTTTGTATTAAACATGTATTTAAGGCAACAATAAGAGGCTCATACTGGCAACTGAATTGGGAGAAAAAACAAACATGAAAAGATGTTTCCAGAAAAACAAACACGGAGCGTTCGAATTACAGCTAGACATCACTTTAGGTGAGCAGTACATAGGGCAGATAAAGCCCCAGTTTGTGCCTTTCCTGTAATCACTGTCATTGTGTGACACTTAAACGTCTACAATTACATTTGAGTCTCCGAAACCATGCCTTGGCTTCTGTCAAAGCCAAAATCGAAGCAGAGACGGGACACGCAGCAGGTTGTTAACATCACGCTGTTCGCTTTTGTCCGATTATCGAGATGCTGCCTGTTTGAAAACTGCAGTTCACTGTACAACAGAGTGAAGGTCATTTCAGAGTATTCGCATCAAACTGAACTGAACAAGTCTGCCCAATGGAAGACGTGAATATTAAAATGCAAATAATGACGTTTCCACAAAGATCGACTCCGGTCATAACCACAGACTGTAAATTAAGATGGACGAAGTGTCTCCTCTTCCTCCTCGACCAATCGCGAGTCAGGGTGAGGTGTCAATCATGATATTAAAACCATAGTTATCAGAGACATGAACACTTGAACATAGACCAGTGTGAAAAGAACTACGTAATATGACAAAAACTATATCTGGGGGAAAAAAATATTTAACTTCTACTTCGACTTTTCAACTGCTAACATGGAGAAGGCGGAGTTTATTACATTTATTGCAGCCAGTCACCAGGGGGCAATTAGGTGATTGGCCGTGGGTAATGGCGTCCATCTTTATATGCACGCTCTAAAATTGACTCCAAATTAATGCTAATGTTGCTCTGTGTCTGCTAGATGGGTTAAAAACATGTTAGCCAAAATAAGTCCGTGACAATATGTCAGATGTTGTGTTTTTTGGGTTGTTCTGCTGCCCCAAGTGGCAAATAAAAAGAAAAAAGAAAAAAACATGTAATTGATTACAGTAGTTATTTTCACAATATATATACATATGGGAGAAAAATGAATATTTATTGTGTCTACTCTGTTGTTTTTGTTAATAAACTGTTCATAGTAGGTTGGTTGTTAACATCATGCTGGTTACAGTGTCAGGCAGTGAAAATCTAATCATCTCCTCCACCGTCCACATCATCTTTCTTTTATCATCATTGCAAACTTCCCAAAATGTACAACTATTCGAGCAACTCCCATCCCCTTTCTTCAACAACTGATTCTGATAAATCCTGTGTTCTCGTGGGGGAAATGTATTGTTAATAAATTTTTTTGCAGGTATCAAAAACAACATGAACCTCATATCTCTTTCAACTCACCGCTTAAACGGTGGAGGAGAAATACTGTGCCGGCAACGTGAGGCTTAATCAAACAATCACACAGGCTGTCTTCATTTCTGCTTGTTTGACAATAACTTTGATAGACAACAGCTGAGAGGCGAGCGGCCACACTCCATATCGTATTGATTTTAGTTCAGGAAGGGCTGCTGTGTGCAGACGGAGGGATGGAGGAAGGAAAACAGGGGGAGATATTGCGCATGGCGATGGCAATGATGAGGGTTGGGTGGAGTAAAGAAACACAGAGTGGCGTGACTGACGTGGGGAATGAGGGAATGCAGCAGAGGAACGGCGCGCAGCCGAGAGATTTAGTGAAATGTGTTGATGTATTTCAATCCCATAAATGCAGCAATTTGTCATAATAACTTCAGGGGGGAAGGAGATGGGATTGATATTCTCAGTGGTTACTGCGCATACCAGTAAGTACCACACACAGCCTCCCACATTTACAGTGAATTGATCAGTGATTGATGGGACTGCACACTGCTCAATCTAATCACTCTCTCAGTGATTAAAGTGAACCAAATCCAGGAGCCGGAGCAACATAACCACAGATCTTCATTCAGATGTTCAACAACCTCTTCAACATTTTGTTGCGTATCCAAAGATGTCTTCTTTCATTTTTTTCTTTTGCAGTTTAGCGTCGCCACTGCTCGGCCTTTATTTAAGTATTTGATCTGCAAACTTCAAATGTCTCAGCCAGTGGTTTTGCACATTTAAGCTCATTCAGTATCACTATCACAACATGTACTGTGACCTACTGGTGGCAGTAATCAGGGGATCACCAAAGTCAGGATTCATCCTCTGGGGAGCAGGCATACTCGCTAATGGCAACAAAGCGGTTGTGCTAACTGGGGGCAAGGGTGAGGTCGAATTGTCCTTCCTACCTACTATTCCTTGACCTCAGTGCGTCATGAGGTCAAGGAAAGGTGTAAATGAGAAACTCATAGGACTTAGGAAAGGCCGAGAGCGCTGCTCAGAGAATCCGACTCGACTTTCACTTAGCTACATCATCACGTGACGGCAGATGTTATTGGAGTGCGTCTGCCGTGGTGAAACTAAAAATTTCTGAAGATGGACTACACAAAAAAAGCAGCAGCTCCATCCAGCATTCTTCAGTGTGTTTACCCCACCGTGTGACATCAGATGTAAATTATTCATATGTAACAGTAACTGACATGATGACGTGCGTCTCTTCTGGGTCATATTCATACTCTCCTACTTCTTCTTCTTCTGCGGATTGAATGTTTTAATGGATCTCAACGCTAATTGGCTGTCGCGTTAATGCGTCAGGCAAATATTTTGCCCGAATTTGAATATTTCAACTCTACCGACTAAAGCAGAGTCAGTGACGCAAAATTTGCGTCTTAGCGCGTCTTTGCATTGACTTGGTATGTAATCTTGTAGCGCAAATAATTTCGCCTCGCGCCTGGTGTGACGCACCGTCAGAAAGCTCCAGGATTTCTGCATACCCACTCAAAAATGTGTCTATAAGCTTTGCAAGGGAAAGACTTCTCCTCGTCCATTAACTTCCCTTCATCCAAAGTCACCCTCTTTGTGTGCGAACATGGTGGGGCGTCCCACAGGATTCATGTGTGGACGCCATCAACTGTGTGTGTTAGTGAGTGCGGTGGTGATTATGGGGTATCGCTCTGGGAGCGGCGCAGGAGCCTGGGAGGGAATCATCACAGTAGTGATGTTGTGGGGGCCGTAGTGTTGTGGGGGCCATCGCTATACAAATCCCAAGGGGGCTGCTCCATGTGTGGGCCGTGTGGTGGACCATCAAACAATCCATAAAATGTTTTACCAGTTTGTGTCTTCACTCGGTCTCTCTCTCTCTCTCTCTGTGCCTGTCATTAGGGGGGCACATGAGTATGCTCAGTACATTTTCCCAGACTGCAGTGCATGTAATGTACATTCAAGTGAATAGGAAAGGGGTCTCAGAATTTTGGACCGCACTGGATGTATATTACTTATACCCGCATATCATTCTGTCCAAACATTACCTGAGTAATTGACGTTTGTAATGATTCTGTAACGGTGTGTGTACGAAAAGATCCCAGAGCTCAGAGACGATTGATTGGCACAAGGTTACTGAAGCTTGAACACTCACCTGAGATTCATCTCCGAGTAATAACTGAACTGAACTGAACTCCTGAGATGAAAATAAATAAATAAATCCCCATAACCAGCCTGAACACCACCTCCACTTTGCTGCCAACAACGCAGCCTCTGCAGTAGCAGCAATTAGTCTCATTCGTGCACATCCAGGTGGGTCCGACCGGAGATGAACCCGTTAACCATTTAGCCGTGACTGCTTCCTCTGAAATTCTTACTCTCAGGTGAAGTGAAATGGAATTAAGTCACATAATAAACTTGTCTGTGTACGACCTACATTAAGTTTGCTTCTCTGTGTTTTAATTATCGTAACTTTTGCCGCACAGGGGAAAAGAAGGGAGCCCGTCTGTCAATCCAACACTTTGGCAAGAAAACTTTGTGAAATCCAATATCGTTTGCCTCAAGGGGTCACTTTAATTTCAGGCTTAGTTCTTTTTTCTTTTTTTTTTATGAACTAACACACCCTCACCTTCATCTTTTTCACTCTCACAGACACACCAGGCCTTCTCACAACCAAACTTTTCCTATGAATTTATTTTCTGCACCATGACTCCTTAAAGTATAGACTTGTTTCCTAGTTAGTTAGGCATCCTTGTAGACTGTTTACCAATTCCCTTTCTTGCTATCATTTGCGCGGCCTTGAGGCTCTCTTATTTTCCTTATCACTCTCTGCCTGACGCAGCCTGTAATCTTAAATCAGTGTGAGCTGTCGGAAAAAAGTCATGTAAACGACGGCTGTCTAATAATGATGCTACATCTGCAATGTTTTGTTCTGAACTAGTGTGCAAGAGAAGCTGGATAAGATCAGATGAGAGCGCACCCATGTGTTATAGGTGTGTGTGAATGTCTGACCACGATAAAGAACATTACCCATGTGTCTTGTGTCTTGGGTTGGGGAACCCACAGTGGCGGTGAGAGCTGCTACGAGGCAGGAGTCTTCAAAGAAGTAATGCAGCTTTAAAATTGAATAGTTTTCGTGGCTTAAAGTTAAATTAACGTCTTCCAGAATCCCTAAGTATGTTAAAGACGCCTTCATTAAATCTGTAAAACGATGCCCGTTGCCTAATATAAGAATTTTATTGAAAACCTCTTTCCTTCAGATGCTTTTGTTTTCTCGTGCTCATTGTTTTAAATAACTGTCATTAACTGTATGGATGCAATTCGAAGACGCCACAAAGAGGATTAACTTCGAGCTCAACTCGGAGTTGAGTCCCAGTCTCTGTCAAACCCTCCACATCCCACGCTTTTGGTTGCACTTCATATTTTTGTTCTTGTTCACCTGCTGCTTTCCCCCCCTCCCCATAACTCCCACAGTTTCCTCAGCCGTGGCTCCCGTAGTGCAGCACTGCGACACTTCATTAGCTTCCATCATCTCCGGCAGCCATGAAACCGACAGGTATAGAAGAGGGGGGGTGAAAGATATTATTTTTATTCCGGTGTGTGACGGCCAGTTACACCGAGAAAAAGAACTATTGTGCTATTTATATTCCACTGATCCTAAACAGGCAGAGAGGATGTGATACCCCCGTTTGTTTCGCTTGATTTGATTCGCCGTGCCGGTATTGTGCGGTTTTGGTTTGCTTATTAATCTCTAATGCCTCGCAGATGTGTCCTGTTTGGATCTGTAAGTCTAACATTACACACAGTTTGGTGCTCCATGTGTACGGTGCATGCACCCACACGTGCACACAGACACTCGCGCCCACCAACTGGTGCCTGCTGCAACATTAAAGGGAATAATATGAGCGAGGGATGGAAGTGACAGCGAGCAGAGCGGAGGGAGGAGTGGAATGGATCGAAGGCATGCTGAAGGAAAGGAGAAGGGCATTAGAGGAAGAGAGGGAGGGTTGGGTTATCTCAGGACAATGTTTCATTACTTTGAGTCTCTTCATCACAAACCCATTTATCATGTGTCGGTAAATTCTTTGCTGAGAAAACACCCTTTTATCTCTGCTCAAAGGAAATTTGTGCTGCTGAACCAACAGGTTGGGTTGTTTCCATTTTCTGCTAATATGTGTTTTTTGGAACTTGCTTATTTTCTAGGCTCAAATCCCTTAAAAGTACTGAAGGTCTGAGAGCAGAGAGCAGGTCTCTTTCTTCCCTGTTTCAGTTTGAGTATGCTCGGCCAGCGATTGGCGCTCAGATAAACATATGAGCTACATTTCTTCTGGGTTCGCAAAAGGCTGTGGTTTAATCTTTGTTTTGGCTTTTCCCCTTCTCCATTAAAGTGAATTAGACATAATTGGATCAATATTTTTGACCGTGAACGATCGCCTTACACAACCAGGAACCCAACAACAGGGCCTCTACATAAAGAAGGGTTTTTATCTGGAGCATTGATAATCAATAATAACGATAATAACCACGTCGACTGCGTGGCTGCGTGGGGAGCTGGTTTGAGCCTATTCGTCTTTGTAGCAACAGAAAAGAGTGCTCACATTGACAGAAAACATAAAGACTCTCTCTAAGTCCAGTTTATAATCATCTATTGATGGTTATTGCGCCAGACAGTATCTTTAGCTGATACGCAGGATCAAAACATTGACCGACTATGGGAGGAACTCCACATCTATGTGGAAACGCTGCGATAGGTCAATACAAGCCTTCACTTTGCTCCCTTTACATGTTCTCCAAAATCAAAGCTGTCAAACAGTAAGCCGTCTCAGTAAAAAAGCAACGCACAATTTTAATGATTTATCTGAAAGCCTTTGTTTCGTACAACACCGGTTTGACACCATTCACTGTGATGTGCACTGTGGAATTCCAATGTTTAAGAAAACATTCATTTTATTTTCAAAGTAATTTGAAAATAAATGAATGAATTTTGTACACGTTTGCTATAATTCTCAGCCGTGCTACAGTGGCTGCTGTGTGAGCCTGTAACGCTCATGGTAAAAGAAAATGTCTGGAGGTAAAGTAAATGTATAAATGAGTTGTAAACAAGCTAATATGCTCACAATTACCATTTTTTAAAGTTCACAGCTGGATGAAAAGTCAACAATTGAGTTGAGTCGTAAAGGATTACCACTCAACTTCTGGGGACCATGAATGTCTATATAGACTTTCTTGACAATTCACCCAATAATTATGGTGATGTGGAAATATTTTCACTGAGGAACAAGTGGCGCACTGACCAAAAGATCAAGAACAAAAAAAAGTCTTGATTTCCTTCTATTGAAAAACGTTTCTTTTGCTTTAAAGTTCGTTCATTTGGAAGAGTTTAGATTTGTGACCGCCAAAGAAAGGAAACATTTATGCAGCTACGCGCAGTCGCCCACTGTCCACCAGCTTAACATGCTGATTCAATCAAACATAAACTAATCGCAAGAGCAAGAAACTATCGACTCAAAAACTTTTTCATCCTTCCTTGTTCTCTCGGTTCACCTCGTCTTTCTTTCCCTGTCTCTCCACCTCCTGTCAGCCTATGAGGACATGGAGAGATGATGAATAGTGATGAGCATATGGGAGAAATATGTGGGTATGTGTGGGGTTATTAATGTGAGACCCGCAGCTCTCCATAGTCATCGTTCCCAGCCCGACACTCCTCCGGGAGGCGACATTCTGATTCTGTCAACAACGCCGACTCGAGCCGTCTTCACCAGAGGATTCAACCCCGCCTCCGAGGTGATGAAGCAGGAGAGAAGGGTACCCAAAGACAAAGGAGGAGTAGAAAGATAAACCGATACAGAGATTTGGCAAATGAAGAAAGGAAACGAAATTAGATGGAGAGTGTGTAGAGAGAAGAAAAAAGCCAAAGGGGGTGGGGGTAGAGATATTCAGAACATCTTCTGCCCTGGTTCTCTTGTTTTATCAACCTGCAGGGGGTTTTGTTTTCCGCGAGCGGCTCAGTGCTGCTGTAATTTTCAGTAAACAATGTCAGTTGTCCACCGATAAACAGATTTCTGCGAGGCTCTTTTGAGCTCAAACATTTTGCTTTTGGGATAACACTGCCTTATAAAGTCTTGTCTGTGGGAAGATATGTTACAGCTCAAGTGCAGCTGGTGGGGAAATGATTTAGAGGATGTCACGAAATATACAGAAATCCACTTGGTAAAATATGCTTCTACAAGGATCTCTCTGCATGTGTTTATTGTACGCAGTTCTCAAATATACCCTCTCTGAACAGGAAGCTAATCTCATTGCTAAGTAATTGGGGACATCGTTGGGCTTGCCTGAAAACATCAAATTTGGTCTTTTCAGACGTCGAATGTTGTTTATTCAATTAAGTAATTGTCGCGAAAACTGGAAATGAAAATAATCAACAAGTCATCCAACTCATACGACAAACTATGTCCTATGCGCTCTGATACGACCAAATCGAAACATTTACTAAATTAGCGCTTCTATTGGTGACAGGAGGTACGCCACAAATACTTTTCGCCTCAGAGCATTGTGGGTTTTTTATTAGATTGACCATTGCATGGTTGATAAGCTTGTAAAGATAAGAGTAGTGGTTAGGGTGACATCGCAGAGAATCAGCACTATTACCTTACAGAATACAAGCAAATCCATTGAAAAACACAAACTTGACGGACTTACCAGGTCTACGCTACGTCTGTAGTCTTTAACATGACTAAAAGACTTAATAAGCTGCTTGAGCAAATGATCTTTGTGGTCCTTTTTGGGTGAAGGACAGTCTCAATATAATTGTTAGTTGCAGCACTTTTAAAGTTGTTTAAGTTGGATTTTATTAGATTATAGACTCATAACACTGGTTCAGAATTGGATTATTTCATGCAGGGCTGTGACTGTGTCAACCAATTTTCCAATTTGGCCTCTTTTGCAAAGTATTTTTGGGTTGCATCAAAAGAAATCTGCAAGTAGGTTTAGTAATAGGTAAAGTGGATTTGTATAAGATCAGTGAACTGAACCTATAGTAGTTATTTACAATTCCCGAGCAAAGAAATGGCCTCTCAGTGCGTTTGTGTGTGTGAGCAGATACTTCATCATGCTCCAGGCTCTACATGCAGGACTAGTCATACTGGATTAGGCACAAGGCTTAGATATCATTAGTATCCAGTAACACAGAAGGTTTTTGTATCAACAGCACTCGCATTACATAAGCACAGTGAGGGCTTTCCAACTGAGAGGCTCTTTGTTTTTTATCTTGAGCTTGCTTGATTATAAGTGAATCCATTAAGCCCCCATATGGACGTGTTGATCGTCAGCCTTAATCAAATGCCTCAATTAAATGCTTTAGTGTTTCTCGGCAGGCCCCCTTTTGTTCCTGTAAGTAGGACAGTCATACCTTTGTCTATCTGGATTATTAAGTTTGTATAGGTGTAAGGCTCAATGTTTTTATTTTAATTTTTATTATTTTTGCAGCAGGATGCACTGTGTAAACACTGCAAGATTTACAGGAGCTTGGTGATAAACCAACAAAGGTGTGAGACTGACACGAGGATTAGCTTTAACCCCAGAGATCCAGGGAGCTGTTCCCATAATTACAGCAATCCTTCTCTAAAGAAAACAAATTTATCTTCTGGATACAGAACACTCGCCTCCTTTATATTTGAAAGACGTCCACTATGGAAAGTTTGTAGCTTGCTCCTTGTCGTGGACAGCAGCTTGGATTCACAGCGGAAACAATGGACGACAAGCACAGTTTCCCAGGAGAGTACCATGCTGTTTGTAGAAAACTGTCAATCAGCCCCCTTGACTTTTCCATCCCTGATCAAAATGTTGCCAAAACACCAAAAGTATTTTATGAAAACAAAATGTTTTTGAGTACAGAGCTTCTGCTAGCACAGGTAGCTGTGTTAGCTTAAAGTTGACATGTGTCCTGTTCGTATATTTTTTTAAATTTAGCAATATTTTTTGGTAAAAACATTGTTAAGTGCAATGACCATTCTCACAATATACCCTGAGAACTAAGAGGTAAAGTTTCATGATGAAAATAGAAACAGAAAGTCACACAACACACAATATATGTAATTAGCTTTGTTAGCTGGCAGCTAGGCTATATATATCACTATTTTAGCAACCATTTTTGATACAAGCGAGATGTCTTATTTACAGGAATGCTCCTCCAACAATGCCAAAGCTATTTACGCAGCAACTGTTTGCTTGTGCAATTCACTTGTAAAGTCTGCCTCGCTGAATGTCGCATGTGAATTTAGCCGTATTAGCCATTCCAATAGGTACAAATATGACTGTTTAGAACATACTGAGAATAGGAAGTTGGGGGCTGGACTACTTTAGCTATATCTACAACTATGTAAGTACGTCAGTCCCATTAAGTGTACCCTTGTCTGTACAAAAACATGGTAAGAAAAAACCTATAGTACCTCTCTCGTTTCTGTTTGCCTTTGTGAACACTATTAAAGTCGCCACCCTCCGGTTGTCACACAAAGACGACCACTACGACCCAGAGTGAAAAAGGGTTACAGTTAAAGTAGGATTATGAGATGTTGATCACATCTGCTCATGAGAAATGCAGTTTGTTCCACTGTATATATGTGTACGTAAGTACATGGATGGGGATGACAATAAAGTACCAATGAAGCTTGAGGAATCCCTCAGCTGCTCTCTACAACGGACTTCAACAAAAATAAACAGTCTACAGGATTTTATATTAAAATTTTTCAAACTGAGGTGTTGACATAATCATGGTCTCTTCTCAGCCTGTAATTAAGTCGAATTTTGTGTTTGGATTACGTTATACTGTAAAATGTTCCACATATTTTTGTCCTCACTGTGTTGGACTGAAATAAAAACCCTCATGAAAGAAAGATGTAGGAAAAAGTATTATCATGTGCACGGTATCGCTCTCTGGTTGTGTTTTGTCCTGATCAAGAGCTTTTTCTTCTGAAAGTGGGAAAATAAGTATGTAGACTCCAGGGAGTTGAACCTGAACCGTTGACACTAACTTGAAAAAACCCCACCTGTATTATCCTTTAAAAAAAGAGTCAGCGCTTTAAGTTCAGTGAGCCATAACATGATGTGACATGACATTCTCTCTCCCTCCCAAATAAAAGCTCCTCGGTGTTTTGTTACAGGTCAGTCCACACTTGAATAATCCACTTCCAGAGGAGTTCCACCTACTCCCTTTCTCGCCCTCACCGCTCCTCTCGAGCAAAGGAAAAGCAGCAACTAAGCTTTGACAGCAACCGCATCCACTTCTTTTCAAATCAGGCGTCCTAATTAGGGCCTTTAAGTAAATGCAGATCCCGCACAGCACCATATGCAGGACTGAATATTCATGCGGGCACTGAGCTGGCTGTCCCTGCTCCGGCCCAAATGCTGCGTTTCCCTCGCCCTCATTATTTTGACATGCTGACAAAGAGCAACATGGCAAAGAACAAGGGGAGAGCAAAGTCAGTCTTTGGCAAAAGTTTACTCCAAACTTCATGACAGTAGTAGAGGAAAAATTTATTTCTTTTACAATGTGCTTCATGCTAGCTTTGCCACTGTACAAATATCTCATAGAACTCTTGTTCGCTCTAGTGGCACCTATGCGTATAAGCAGTAATTGCAGGTAAATGTTTTAGAATCACACTTCCCAGAATTCCAAAGTGTTGCCTGTGTCACCTGGGCCACACCTCTATAACAATTCAAGGTCACAAAGTATGAAACCGAGAAGAGAAAATGTCTCGTGAGACATTAATTTGACAACAACTCATTAAAAAATATTTGTAATAAAAGTAACTTTATATGCATAGTCTTAATCTAACATTTAGCTAATGTACAATGTTATCGATCTAAACGCTAAAGCTACACTACACATAAATTGCTGCTTGTCGGAAGTTCCAATATCTCTGCTTGAGTCAAGTTCATCCATGTTAAATTAGATCTTATCACTTGGATATGATTTTGGTAGTTGTGGCCATGGTCCTTATCAGTTATGATAACATTGATCGCACCAGGTTTAAAGGCTATACTTTTAATTGCCTTGAGTTCCTAATCAAATGACAAGAGTTTTAAATAGTACACGGCAGCTTTTATTACAACCTTGCGCATACTTTTCTGTACTTTTACTTAATTAATGTTAAGGTATAGTTTTGCTTTACTGCCATTCTCCCTGAACTTAAGAGTAGTTTTAAAACCTACTCGGCAATAACTTATAATAATAATAATACATTATATTGTTCAGGGTTTTTGCTCAATCTGACTTTGTTGTAGCAATGTAGCAGTTGGATGTAGCTCATTTTTTGTCGGCCATTAAATGTAGATGGTTCAATCCCAGCTCCTCCTTTCCTTGAGTAAGACACTGAACACCACTGAATTGCTTCCAAACCTTGATTGCCAATTGACTTACATATGTTCCTGGATCTCAGCAGGAAATGTACACCGCCATTGCTTAAAACATTTAGCTGAACAAAGAGAACTGTTATATTTTTGTATTTGTTACTATTCATAGTGAAGTAAAGTAAAACGAAGGTAGTGGCTACCCAGGAAATTTAGATAAATTACCTTCTATTTCTGTGGAATACCTTGTGAAGTGGTTGGCAATGCATATGCACTGCTATTTGAAAAGTACTGAAACATTATGCTGCCCACTTTGCGGTTTAATGTCTGACAAAGATGTTAATCTTTAAGAGCTAAAATGTCCATTATTACCGGGCAGATTAATGCTGCAATATCACAACTCTCATTATTAACAGGCGAATAATGAGACCCTCCTCCTACCTTGACACCATTATCACAAAAGAGGGCACGGTGTATGTCAGGCATTGCTAATTGGCAGTCGGGAAGAAAAAGTGTGTTATTTAGCGAAATAGCTGCGGTCGGCACTTTCTCTCATCGACTTCAAGCGTGTGCTTCAGGTGTCAGAATGGCAGCGTCGACAGAACAGCGGTGTTGCGGCGAGTCATGGAGAAGCAGCAGCAGCGGCGGTAACAAAGGGTGGTGTGTGTGTGTGTGTGTGTGTGTGTGCATGTGTGGGTGAACATGGACTCAAAATAATTTGATGAGTGTCTCTACTGGAGGAGGAATGTGGGGAGAAGAATGAAGAGCGGAGCAGCTCCGGCGCTGACAGTGCCGCCCGTCCTTCACCTTGCTGCTCCGCTCAGTCTTCAACACCTCCAGCAGCCTCTCGCTTGGACGAGCTCCAAGTGCCGCCAAGGTCAGGAGAGCACCGTCATTCAACACCACTGTGTGTGTGTGTGTGTGTGTGTGTGTGTGTGTGTGTGTGTGTGTGTGTGTGTGTGTGATTTGGGAGAGGGGAGGGGTGAGGGCAAGTGGTGCGGACATGTGTGCAAGAGCAAACACAAGCCTAGACGTGTGTGTCGGCGCATTAGTTGCTGTGGTAACTGCAGCAGACAGTAACAATGGCAGCGGCGGTGGAGTTTGTACTGTAGTTCTACTGGCTGTGTTTGTGTGTGTGTGTCCTTGTGTAGATTTTACTGTGTGTAACAGTCACGTCAGAATATCCACCACCTCTTGACAGTCCCAATACAGATCTGTATTTCAATATGTCAAAACACCATACCAGTGTCCTGAGCTACAGCCTCTCCGACGTTCAAATAGAATAAAATAAAATGGGTAAATGTGTAAACAAGATAAAATAGATATACAAGAAATAATCTTTGCAATTCACTTTTACCGTATTGGAACGAGACATGAAACTGGTAAGAATAGAAAAACAAACAACAATGAAGATATTGATTGACGGCTTAACTGTTTCTCAGTGGTAGTAAAAACATGTTGTACATCGTTCATGATGTAGCAATCATAAAGCATAAATAAACTTTAGACTATAGACAAGTGACTCACAACAACAAACTGACGCTAAAGACTTGTTTTCTGCTCCTGAACAAGACGGTGGTGAAAAATAATGTCAATTAAACTCCACACAAAGTAAGTTATGACCTTTTCGTTGGCAGAACACGCTGTGTAAACTTGTCCGACTCTGCTGTCGGCTTTTCAGTTTGCCCAGTGGGAGGCGGTTAACCAATACTCTCTTACTCGTCTGTCTGCAAGGGAATTATTCGACTTTTTGGGGAAGTGTTTTGTGGGAATTCGATGAGAAGGCTGATGATACGCTCACATCTCGATGTCAAATGTGAAGTTACAGCCAGCAGACGGTTGTAACCATAACCACAACCCAGATATTGAACATTCCTCCCGAACTATCGTGTTGAGCATCCCCAATTGAACGTCCGAAAAAAATCCAGATAAATTGTATCAACTCTACGCACTTCGATACCAGCTGAATCTAATCATAACTTAATTTAAGACTTCCCGTTTGCGAGCGCGTCCGTCCCAGATAACCAGCTTCCTACTGTCGAGAATCACCGCCAGCTAAATATCAACCCTGCTTCCTCTCGTCTCCACAATAAAACCCTGGGCCGTCTCCACTGAGAGTTGGAGGAGACAGTGGTTTGGCAGTGAGAAATAATCCCTCCGTTGTTCCGTCACACGGCGGCTCTCCCCCTTTCCTGCCGTCGCACTGGAGGGTCTCCAGTTGAAAGGTTAAGAAATGTTCACCTCCCTTGTGTGTTTTCTTTCTTTCCTTCAGACTTTTCTCCCTCTCTGAGTGTCACTCGTTCACTGTATATGTTCTGTATCAGAGTGCCAGCGGACTGACGGTTGAAGATGAAGGATCTTGATCTTAAGAGTCTTTTGCACATCTCTGGGGTTTCTATTTTTTTTTTTTTTTGGAGTCTCCCAAATTTCCTTCAAACTGCCCAAGAAGTCTGTCTGTCCACCCCTCTTGTCCTTCTCCATCTGATCGTCTTTGTGTTTTTTTTCCTTCTTCTTTCTGGCTCTGCCCCTGCGGTGGTTTTTACAACCTGATTGGATAATGAGAGGAAATGAGAGTTTATCTGCTTCGGAGACAGGCGAGGGAGAGAGGAGTCAAACTTTCTCCGACCCCTGGGGAGGAAAACAAAGCTTAGTTCAACCGTTTCTGGAGGCTGCAGACAGATTACCGCTAATGAATGCGCGGATTGTTCTACGGGGAAGCTCACGGTGCCTCCATGCAGAGAAATGTGAAACTCAAATTAGTGTTTCCATCACTTGAGGTGAGGAAAAATTGTGAAGGTACAGGGAGAGAGTGAAAACAGCACGTTAGTGCTTCATACTTCATTTGAATCCACATCCACTGCAGCCTCTTGATCAGCGTTGCACAAGGATTTCGCCTCACAACACAGGGAGCGAGCCAAGTCAGGCTGACTGTCCGCTGACCTCCTCTGATCCCGAGTTGATCATGTGTAACCCAGCTCTGGCCCGTACGCGGCGGCCAGATTTGACAAGGTTTTAAATGCGTGGGCTTCAGCTGCCGTGGGTGGAGAAAGAACTTGTCGTTGGCTGCGGCTGGTGCATCTTTGCGTTGGTTTCAGATTCCTAAATTGGCCCAGTGCACCTGAAAATATTCTTGTACGGTTAGTCTGGCAGAAGAAACCAGAAATGCTCCCATTACTCTTCTGTTTGGCCAAATAATTGTGTCATCGTGGCTGTAACAGCGTAATGACGGGTTGATAACTGTGAAACTTCTTCCTTTAAGCCCGGATTGGGCATCACATTCCAGACTGAAGAAAAATAAGGGAAAATTATGAGCACCCATGTTTGTTTGCAATGGATGATTGCACTAGGCACTATTTCTGTATTTCTATTCCTCTTGTGAAGGAAGATAGTCCTTATCAAACAGAATGAGGGTCACATGACTGAAGAAGCGGAAGCTTTCGGATCTTTTGCAGTGATGAGCTACGCACAAATTAACAATAAGCAATAAATGGCTTTTGGTGTTATTAGGGAGCAACCGAGACCAATTTTCTGTTAATCAACAATTAGAAGGTATGCAGAACAAAATTTAAAATACATGGCCTTGTTTTAACTGTAGCAATTGTGTTTGTGTAATTTGTGGAGGAAGTCCTGTAAATCCGTGTAATGTAGAAATGAGGAAGGGAAAGTTTCTTTTAATCTTCTTCTTTCATGAGTGTGATTCTTTTGTCTTATGATCCTCTTTTGTCTTATGACAAAAAATACCTTTACACCCACAGAACAGGCAGAAAAACCCATTGATCCTTCACTGATTTAAACGAACATGCGTGACTAACAAACAAATACTCACAAAAGGGACCGACAAGGGGCCAAATGGAGGCAACATCAGCCAAGTGGATCTTCAAATAATGTCCACCGGCCCCATGTGATGGATTTACCATCAAAGAATAAGTGACTTTTTGTTTTGTGATATGTAACACAGGCCTAATGTAATTCCTGCTCCTACTTTTAATTATAAGAATAATTAAATTTATGTTTAGTTGCATACCAAAAAAACGCTCACTTAATATTCCCAATTTCATGCGCTCTTGCATAATTTGATTATGGATAAGATGCATATGCACTCCCCTAATTGGCCGCCTTCAAAGCCCCTGACGTAAATTTACAATTATTTTCGTCCCCTGATATTTCCGATGTCTGTGGTGCAACTCCCACATTATTCATGCAGGGAGGGAAGCCATGACAGCCGTATAAAAGGCTGTAAAAAATAATGAACATCTTAAGGTTCATTGTGCAAATGTAGTAACTTGTAAAGAAAATTCTGAATGACAGGTTTACAGGCTGGATGATGTTTAACAGTACCAACAGTCAGTAAACATACCAGTGTTTGCAGTGCATTACAACCCTAATTGTGTTTTATTATAATGGATAAACTGTGCTTATGAAACACAGTTACCAGCACGAGTACACTGATAAATATATAGTGTGTGCTTGCTCTTGCTCTGTGCACCAGCAGCCAGTGTCTCAGCTGGAGCAGATCACAGTGATTTCTGGGTATTTCCATGTATATAACCCGAGGAAGAGGTTAGGAAATCAATACGTGAAATATGTCGGGAGGGCCAACGGGAGCACGAAGCTTCAATATTGTGGTTGGATTTGTAAGATGATGACATTTCAGGACTATACGTGGGTTCTATTCTTAACCTTCCTCACATTATGTCTCCACCGTGTGCTGTGCCACAGCTGGAGTGTCTCTGCTTTCCACATGTAGAGAAATACATAAATAACTTGCATCATTTCCTGTTTTCCTCGTCACTTTCACTTTTTTGTTTTTATTCATATTTAATGACGACCAGAGCCAAATAATTCTTAAATTCATTATTTTCTTTACCTTATTATTGATCTTATTCTGGCTTCACTCTGCCTATACTGGAGACCGCTTCATCTTTATCTCCATCTCCGTTAAAATTTGCAAATATGCTATAATATATATTTGTATTCATAAGCCTCATGAAGTGTGCTACCATTAATTGCGACAATTTTGCTGTTGCTGTCGTTTGCTGTTAATGCAAACTCAACACTTCTGGCATCTGTTCCACATTAAAAGCTTTCAATCAGTCCAAGGGGTGTACTTCCCAACTGAATCCAGTGTGTGTATGTGTGTCTACACTGTAATTGTGCATCACATATTTTACCATAAATAAACATGAATGTTATATGTTATGTGATCTATATCTTACTTGGAATGGTTAAAGTATGATATAACAAGCTACAATCTTGTGGTTTGACAGTGGACGCACAAAAACAAGAAATAGATTTGGATAAAATAAATCTGCTACTGTTAATTCATTAATCTAATATTTCAAAAAACATTTCTCTTTTCTTTCTTTAAACTTGGCTTCTATTTCATGTCAAGCGGTCCTGGCAGAGGAATCCTTCCTCCGTTGCTTTTCTTTGAGATTGCTTCCTCTTCTCTTCCTGGTTCAAGTTTTACCTCACTTGAACCAAGGCTCTGAAGAAAGAGGGTTTTTGTACGGCGGGCAGTTTGTTACGCTCTTTGAAGCAAGTGTGTGATTTATTATACCAGGCTATAAAACTGACTTGACTTCGGTCATCTGTGGTGTCCATGTGAAATGTTCCTCTTTACATTTTCTTCCTCGTGAGTCTTTTTTTCAGATATCCTCCCATTCAGTACAGGTCATCTACTTTGTCCTTGTGCCGCATGTGCTCTGGGTGTCTGACACAAATATACTTATAACGACTGAGCAGAAAATGTAGATGTTATTACCAAACCTATTACTGACCACAGAAGAGGAAAGTATGCATCTTCCTCTGCCCTCCTTAATGTAATTCATTGCCGGATTTCCAGCGTGAGAATTAAGCCCAGTGGACCGTAGAGCAGTTCGTCACTGAATCTGCTCTAAACAACAATACCCTGTTCAGCCCTCGGCTGTCAACACATCACCCAGAGCGAAGGAATAAATAAGTAATCGGGGGGAGGAGGAGGAGGCGTGTTTGCACGGTACAGGCCCGAGATGTTTTCCTCCTTGAGAAAGCCTTGGGGCGTTCGGAGCAAACGAAACCTGCTCTGGACTTCCCCCTAATCAGCTGCTGTCCATCACGGCTGCCCCCGCTCCGTTGCCGCCGAGTCAGGTCGTTCCGGAGAACAGGTAGAGTACAGCCGCCCGCCCGCCTCCGTGCAGCCGCCCAAACTGCTGCCTCTGAATATACACAAATTAGCTGCGTTAGCGAGGCACGCTCCGGGGCAACATTTAATTGGCAGACACTGAATGACATGCCTCCGCTCTCCGTTCCTTCGTCATCCGGCAGCAAAGGAGACATGTAAGAAACCAGGCGGAGGCAAAGATTTTTGTAAGTCACCTTGACTCAAACCAGCAGTCTTTAACCTCCCATCCAGTACCAAGATATTAATGGATACATTTTTCATATATTTCTCATTAATGAACAGCCCTTCACTCACATTGCTGTCCACCTATTTACAGCAGCTGCCTATAAAAAATGTAAATGCATATGTATGCATTCTCACTTGTATTTCAAGAGGCAGCATTCTGGCTGCTTGCTGGTTTGTCGTGCTGCTGTACCCGACTAATTCAGCGATTGTATTCGCTGTATCGTAGTGACCGAAAGAACGGCTGGGCTGAGCCTTAGAGATAAGGTTAGGACATTTGGAGGAAGCTCGGAGTAGAACCGCTGCTCCTTTGCGTTGAAAGGGGTCAGTTAAGGTGGTCCGGGCATCTGGTCAGGATGCCTCCTGTGGCGCCTTCCTGTGGAGGTTTACCGGTTACGTCCAACTGGGAGGAGACCTAGAGGTAGATCCAGAACTAGCTGGAGGGACTACATATCCCATCGGCCCTTGGAACGCCTCAGGATCCCCCAGGAGGAGCCGGAAAGTGTGGCCGGGGAGAGGGATGTCTGGAAACACCCCGCTTAGCCTTCCGCCTCCGCAACCCGATCCCTGATAACTGGAAGAAGATGGATGGGTGGATGGATGGATATGCTGTATCTTTAAATTTAGCATGGCAAGTGGCACATGCCTGCAGTTCTTCTCATAGCCACGACATGTAATATAAAAGTATGCATGAATAGTGGTTTGTCTGTATAGGTTGGCCTAGTGATGGACTGGTGACCTGTCCAGAGTGTCACCTGGGATTGGCTCCAGCCTAGCCACCACCCTTAACAGATAAATGATATAGACAATGGATGAATAGTAGCAGTAATGGTATATTGGAGTATATGCAGCTTTCTACACACTCGTTTGTCTGCTATCTCGTGTATTTTGCGTTCGATTCTTACCTTTTGCAGAAGTTGTGCTTTGCCACCAGGAGAATTAGGAATATTAAAAAAACGCAGCCCCTCTTGTTTTTTCTCAACCGTCAGCTGTTCTGGCTAATTTGTTCTCAGTGCAGCTGTGTATTTGTTTCTTCTCAGGAAAACGCTCTCAGACGCGGCATCACCCTTTTTGTTTCTTTTTAAGGCGCACTGCATCGTGGGACGACTGCGGGGATTCCAGATGGCATCGAACTCGTCTTTATAAAACCTCTGCGACGTACAGAGATAAACGCAGTGTGTGAACGAAGGCGAATTGTTAACCACTTTACGACGACACCTGGTCAACCACCAGCGCAACGTTTTTCTCATTTACAGACGTGCCTGCGCATAACCTCCAATTTTGAAAGGCTAAAGTGTGACCACCTGTCGTGGCGTGATGAGCTAATTAAGAGGCAGTTAGCTGATTGTGGGAGCCGCAGAGTTGATGTTGAGCCAGATCGGGGATTCTGTGTGTGTGTGTGTGCGCTCTGCTATTAGCCATTAAGGGTTCACGCTGGGCTGACTTCATACAATGTGGCGGGGGTCGGAGCTCTCCTCTATACAGAGAGAGAGAGAGAGGAGAAGAGAGGCCACATTAATGGAGGTGGAGGATTCGCTTTCTGTCCGTCCCCTTCATCCGTCCATCCCTCTCTTCATTACCCGTCCGCAGAGTCCCTCATTTGTTTCCCATGCTCTTCATGAGAAACAATAGGCTGACCCCCTTCTCCTCACCCCGAGGTGCTTCCTTTGGGGAGACGGAGGGGCCTCTGAAAGACGGAGAGTGCAAGTGTGTGTGACGCATTGTGCGAGAGCGTATTACTGTGAGGGTCTGCGTAATTAAGTGTGTGTGTGTGCATGATTCCACGTGTAAATGTGATCACAAGTGTGAGTGTGTGTGTGTGTGTGTGTGTGTGTGTGTGTGTGTGTGTGTGTGTGTGTGAGATCTGTTTTCAATTAGTCTTCTCGTGTCCCCGGTAGCCCGGAGGCAGGACTAATGTCCTGGTGGGCCGAAGCCCCAGCTGATGTCGCTGAAAGGCCCCCATCTGCTGCAAGAAGATCACAATGAGGAGCTGGACGGTCGAAGACAGAGGAGCACGACGGGGACTAAATGCGACTAGTGTCATGGGAATGACGGCGAGGAGGGGGGGGGGGGGGGGAATGCTATTAGGGACAAATTGTGCTTGAGGCGGGGGTAGACGTACACAGATACACGGTGCATCTAGAACTGTCCGACATGCAACGGCTGGAGCGCGGTCAGAAGATGGCGCACACACTCACGCACATGCAGCCAACGGACATGTATGTGCACATATCAGATATCAAGGTTTTTCTACGTCTGAGCAAGTCTTCTGCGTGAAAAGAAAAAAAAAATCCGTAACAGGGAGCGAGTCATGCTGCGATCCTTGTCGATCCTGCACCCATGGGAACAAGTGTCATGTTCCTCTGATTATGGATGGTGGCCTTAAATCCACGCACTGTTTTTGTTTCTTATGTTCTTATGTACGACTGTAGCTCATTTTTCCACTACTACATTGCTGGTTTGACACAGGAAGCTTTGTATTTTAGAAACAACACTCAACAAACATTGACGTTATATGAAAAAGTATATATTCCTGCAGTCTGCTGGAAATATCTGACAATGTGTCTTTTGAAGTGTTTTGTTTTTTTTTGCATATTTGAGACATTAATGGAAGCTCAAAATTATTTGTCAGACATTTGTGAAGATTGATGAACTTAAAATATATTCACATTTATAGAGTTTTTATACATTTCTGGTAGGAGAGAATATATGTTTTTGCTCAAGATTTTTATATAGCAGTATATAGTATATAGTTTTTGTACTTGGGTGTGAAAACTAAGAAAGTGCATCTGTATTTGAGATGAGTTTTAAAAGTATATATTTTTTTTTTACCTCCGTTGAGGTCACTCTAAAAATGTAATATTCAGTCCGATGATCCAACAACCAGCTTTTGTTACATACCCAGAAATTTGACTCTTATTTGTTATTGCTCAGTATTTGTTTCACTTTACCCCTGAATGAAATGCTGCACTCATTTGTAGTTGAAATATACCATTCGCAACCTAATCCAGAAGCAAATTAAAATCTTTTATGATTTTTATCTATTAATATACGAGAACAGGAATCCCAGCTAATTCCGATTTGCTGCTCAATACATGTTGACTGTTTGTACAAAGACATTCTGCTCCTCCAGGAAGAAAATAAAACTTTGTATTTTGAACAGAATTTCAAAAAGAGAGCTTAATAATAGATCGTGCATTCCTCTTTTAGGCGGCACAGTGTGTACAGCTTTCACAACACCTTGTTTCCAACCAACTATGCGGCAACTGGAGAATCACAGATTTGGACTGTCGGCTTCATTTCTCTCTCTAACACCCTGTCAATCCCCCCGGACTTTGGAGGATTGTGTTTGCAGAGGAAAGAAAAAGGGATTTGGTCGGCGGAGTGTCTGCCTGTTCCACACTGTACGCTGAGATGTACTCACTGGATCATGACGCGCACACACTGTGTGATCTAATCAGCGGTCTGTTGTTGTGATTGTTGATGAATTACTCAGATGCTCGGCAGCAGCCTCGGGCACGAGCTGGATGATACAGTCAGAAGCGATTGGATGACACCAGCAGCATCATATTCGCTGCATGGCGACGGCTGCAGTGTGAGGTGGGGGTGGGTGGGGGGGATGTAGGTGACTGGATGACAGGAAATCCATGAGGGGGCTCGAAAATGTTGTTAAACTTCTCATGACAAAAGTAAAGAAAAAAGGAAAGGTGTATAATCCAGTACACTGCATTATTTCAATTGATTAAAAAAATGGAATTCCGCAATAATTTCTTTTATTACCTTGGTACAAAACTTTTATTATTGCCAAACCCTTGGATGAAATTATTTCATAGCTTTTTTTGTTGTCTATTTGTTGTATTTAAGTCAGACCAATTTAGGCTTTTATTTCTCATCCTTTACAGAATTTAATCCCAGTGATTCTTTTTACTCCAATCTGGTTTAAAGGGATGCTCGGCCACGGAATCCGTGTTTATCTTCCACAACCTGCGTCTTAACCGTGTCTGCCAAGAGATCATCCTAACCCTTTGCGTACTCCGCACCCTAAACTTAACCGCCTTGGACTGGAAATTTGAAAGTCAGAAGATACAAGGATTGTCATCCAATAGAGGAAATACAATCTCAAAACCAATTTAAACTAAACTTCATATAGCAGAGATCACAATGATGGTCAATTTAGTCGACGGACGAGAAGGGGGCGGCCTTCACTTGTGGTGACAAAATAATAAGTTATTAACTGATTAAATGATCTACAGTTTCGTCAGTTGATCTAAATCAACTTGTCAAAACTAAAGACGAGTGAGTGTGTGTGTGTGTGTGTGTGTGTGGGTGGGGAGGGTTTAGCAGCTCACTGGCAGTGATTGATGGATGCCCTCCAGAGCTGGTAGTGATAAGGGATCTGCTGGGGTGTTTGGAAACACACACACACACACACACACACACACACACACACACACACACACACACACACACACACACACACACACACACACACACACACACACACACACACACACACACACACACACACACACACACACACACACACACACACACACACACACACACACACACACACACACACACACACAGTCCCTGTTAGATACGAGTAACATAACTACCGCATCCATGTAATACATTTAATCCAATAGCTTTAAAAAAAATAAATAAAATAAAATAATGTTGTGCACCAAATGATTTTTTCAAAAATCCTTCTTCCTTCACTTTTAAATAAGTGTCCAGGCGTTTTCTATGTCGTTTATCAAACGAGAGACTATCAGATCGCCGTTAGTCTCTGACCTTTTTCTTCGATTCCTTCTCCATCAATTTGCTGAGGCCGCGTTCAAGAACGCTCAGTATTTAAGGTCATTCAGAACTGCAAGCGGCTGATATCGCTTCATTGGGTGCAACCAGGACAACAACATCAGGGAGTGTGTCTTTAAAGGAAGCGTAGGGTGAAACAAAAAGGGGGAAGGCGAGCAGAGGAATGATAATAGACGCGTTTGGACCAAAGGGACACCCCGGGCCGTGAAACTCGGCAGAAGGAGAGAGGGGGAAGCCGAGGAAAGGTTTGCCTTTGCAGAGTCTTTTAAGTTAGTCCCAGGGACTCGGGGACAGACTGTCTGAGCACTTGAACTTCTGGAGAGCCTCCCGGGTGTCAGGCTCCGGGACGCAACGGCCGACGTCTTCATCCCGCCGCCGCGACACGCGGAACTGAGACACGCAAGAGGAGGGGGCCAGCGACGGAAAACACAGAAACACAAAACACCTTCAGTGATTCTCATTTCCTCGGTCGCTGTCGGTATCGGTCTTTGTGGTTCACATGGGAGAAAATAGTCCTCGGGCCCAACGCCTCTTCAATGTGCCGAACAACACGGAAGCGCTTCCCCCGATTTCTGATGTCAAGGCATCACATACATACTGTACACCCGATCAGTTTTCAGTGTCTAACGGCATGAACGCAGCACTTTCAAAAAAGCTTCAACAGACCCTGAGCTTTACCATAAAGCTGAGGCTTGTGTACACACACACACACACGCGCACACACGCACACAGACATTGCTGATAGGTTCTCTTCGCTGATGCAACAACCTGTAAATTGTTAAGACCACGCAAGAGGCAAGGATGGATATCCCAGCTGCAAAAGGGCAGATTTACAGTGTGGAACAAAGCGCGCGGACACGTCTGGGACTCCGCTGACCACGATTATGGATGGACGGAGGTCTGGAGCGAGGGTTATTCGTTCGCTCGAGGACAGAGATGAGGCTCGAGTAGGACAGATTTCCCAGACACGTTACTGTGTGTCGCCCTTGAGAACCTTAAAAAAAACACAACAAAAAAAAACAGTCGGGACATATGTTGTCAGGGCTTTTGCATGAGTCCAAGTTGTCAGCGGTGTACTGTGAAACCCATTTACCTCGGTGTAGCGTTACGGTTTATGCAGCCCGAGTTGTGTTAAGCGGCTGAGCGCGAGTTCCTCCCAGAATGCAGCGCAACATTGTCAAGGTTGTCTCGCGTTCAGTGTCCCGCGTGTCGTATTCATTCAACTTGACAGCGGGCCGCGTTCAGGGCAGGCATCCGCACCAGAAGGCGTTTCAACACCTCCGCGACCACGAGAAATACCAAAATGCTTTGCAGCCAAAATGTCAAGTTAAAGCTTCTAAAAATCAATATATTTCTATCAGCCGTGGGTCAACGGGGCCGCTCGCACTAATATACCCAGACAGAATGTGTGTTTTAGCTTCTTTCACATCATTGCGTTGGGTTTTACAGCAGCTTCCCTGTAAAGATTTACTTTCACCCCTATTGTCAGTTTCATTTCCAACAGCAGGGGGCAGCAGCTTTGCGGAAAAATATGATGTGCTATGTGCAGACAATAAACTGTACACAACCTGCCGTGCACCAGTCACCATGATAGGCCAATTTAGCAACTGGTGTGGGAATATATACAATTTTTTTTTTTTTTACCGTATTACTGTATGTTTTTTCAACTTTTTGAGAGCCCGGCTGAGTGTGGTGCTAAGTGAGTAATGTTGCAGGACGTGTAAACAGGCCGCTGTTTGCAATCTGAGCTTGTTTCCAGCAAGTTTAAGGTGAACATTGTTGTTTATAAAAATTGCAAAGACTTATCAGCCCACACATAATTACTTGCTTGGACCAACATGTGCACATTTTATTTTATTGACTGAAAAATTATAACATTTCACCATTTCAAAAGAAGAAAGGAAACCGAGGGAAAAGACACATTTTCTTGAGAACTCGTCTGCAGAAATGGTCAAAGGTGCGCGAACTTTGCCAGCAGTGCGGTGAACTTCAGCTGACCTGCGGTTGCTTCTCTGCAACATGGATGAACTTGATTATGAAATAATAATGTGCGACTCACAACACTCCCACTCTCGCAGCAGCGATCGCAGCGAGCAGCAGTTTTGCAAACTCCCCGGACGCTGCCGCTTCACTCTCCAAAATTTCCCAGCCGTTTCATTAGAAACGCCAACAGAGTGTCGCGCCGTCCATATATCGAATGTCTGTGCTGTGTGGTCGCATGTGGGAGGAGGTGCACCGGTGTAAAGACACAAGTATTAATCCCCGTATCAAGAGAGAGTTCACAAAAGGTGGAATCTGAGCATTATTTTCCTGCAGTTACAAAGATCGTGGCAATTTCAGTGGTTAATTTAATTGTAGTTCACACACACACGCAGGCACACACGAGGCCTGTCAATGATTGTGATACAAAGTGATGCGTCTCCAGTTTGTGTGCGCAGCCTGCTGTGCAGTTTTTAACAATTTACAGTTTTTCTGGTAAATTTGGTTCCACAGAATGGGCCAGCGAGTACCCCCCCGATGCAGGCGCAGGCGCAGGCACACACACACACCAAACACACACACACACACACACACACACACACACACACACACACACACACACACACACACACACACACACACACACACACACACACACACACACACACACACACACACACACACACACACACACACACACACACACACACACACACACACACACACACACACACACTTCCGTAATCCTACTCCATCCACCATCCGTCAATCGGGCCAATTACGGGGACCACCCACTGCGGCGGCGGCTTTCATCCCTCAGAGGAGGTGTCAGAGACTGACAAAAAATTTAGGCACCCGGGCACATCAGGACTAGGGAGATGTGTTTCTTTAACTTTCCATTTGGGAAACTTTTGAATCTGTCCACCCCCCCCCCCAAAAAAAAACTCCGGGGAACACGAACTGACAATTCGACAAAACACAAATGTTGTTCAAACAGAGTTGAAAACGTGCAAAACGGGCTCAGGCAGTCGGTTCCTCGACACCTGGGTAGTTTGTGTTTGGCTCAGTTATGAATGTTGTATCAGGCCATGACCTCCCCCATGCAGAATAAATGACATCTGGATATGACACTACCTGTCAGATTACAGCTGTGGTATCTACAATTTTTTTGAAATTGCATAAAGCAACACAAAAAATAAAGAAAAAATACTTACTGTATATAGTGTAAATTGAGTTATTTCCTTTTTTTAAAATTAGAATTCACATAGAGGCCGGGCATGTTCATTAGCAGGTGTAAGATGAATATATTATAACACCGATGTAGACTCCAGACACTTTAAGAATTGAGATATTTGTGGGAGCGATGTTATCACCAATTTAAAAAGGTGGGAATTAAATTCTGCCGTGTGAGAAGTTTTGTGCTGCACGTCAATGCATTTTCGTCGGGGTCTTCAAATGCTTCAAATTAAGCTTAACAACATGGGATTCATGGTTGACTCGTTCCAGGATTGCTTTCCAAAATACGAACTATGAATTGAATTTACAACATTATACAAACCCTGACAGGGGAGTGCATTAATCCGTGTGCTCACCTCGGCAAAGCCGACAGAGCACTGACATTAATCTTGCCGCGGCACATCCAGCCTCCCCGTTTACAGTTATAAGCCATGTGAGGACTGGCTGTAATGAAAGGTCAGAATTTAAAACCCCCCAAATGTCAGCTGTCAGACACCTGTGGTGCAACAATGATGACACATTTTGGCAGCGGGGCCACAACTGCTTCACCTCCCCACCACTGCTCCCTGTCATCTCTGAGATACTGTACTTTGACTGTATGTCATATACAAACTTTTTAATGGGGGCATTTTTTGTTAATTTCGTGAGCGTGTGTTCATCTGCTAGTAGAGACTATTTCACCATTCTTTCTTTGGTATTCCAGAGACGACGAAAGAAAAGAAAGAGCAGAGGTACGGAGGCGTTTTAAAAACAGCTTTACGCTTTCCTCTGTTCCATCTTTACAGCGGAGTTGTTCACATTTATTTTCCATTTCCTCTGCAATGTATACAGATGCAGATGTGTCAGCGCCGGCGTCGTGTATATTTGTGTGCGCAGTCTCCCCGGCAGCTCCGCGAACACAGATGTTAGCCTCTGGTAAATACGGCAGACGAGGGTCTGAAGTCATGGTAAGGGCCACCATCAGGTCAGAAACACCCGGCTGTCTGATTTTCAGTAATTTTGGCGGGAATGGAAATACAAATTTTCTAAATTTCACAAACAGTGGCCCTAAAAAATCAACATCAAGTGCACTTTATTTTGTCATATTTTAGCGTGAACACACTGCTAACTCAAATTAGAGTTGACAAATGTGCAGTTTAATCAGATAAAGAGAAATAATCTTCAAGATTATATTTGCATTATGTGACATTTGGAAGTGATTGGCTAAGACGTTTGGGGCTACGGGGTCATAAACAAAAAGAATATAGGCTTTCTAGTCTTTAGGAACTACAGATAAAAGCCATTTAACCAATGTGTTCTGCCACACAGAGCTTCCTTCTGTCATATTTCGTGGACGTGTGTGCGCGCGCGCGCTCGTACGCCCGTGTTCGCGTGTCACGCCTGGTGGTTTGCCGACTTTTTTTTCCGACCGTGGCCTTCTGAGGGCCCAGCTGACTCTATAAATACCGCGCGGGGCTTTACATAAGTGTGGTCGTCATTAATGTGGCGGGCCTTCCTCCCTTCCTGCGCCGCTGCTGCAGCGCTGTAACACACACTTAACTGTTGCTCACAAATAGCCGCTCCTCGAGTTACGTCCCGTAGGCCGTCGATTGCGCCTCACCAGTGGGACTTTATTTAAAGCAGCACAATTATGGGGAACAAAATTGTTCCAGTATTTACAGATGATAAATGCATGCATACACACACACACACACACACACACGCGCACACACACACGCACGAGTGTGTTGCGCTGGTTTTCCAGTAACATTCAGGTGAAGCATTACGACTCTAACCCGTCTCGATATGACGCTAGAAGAAGTGCAGAGAAGACAATCAAACTGGAGGAAGTAAAAGGCAATAACAAGGATTTTTCCCGTAGGTACCGACCGACAAGTTTCACCGGATAAATCGGTGCCAACGGCCGCGAAGCTGTTCCATGGAGACGGACAACCCGGAAGCTGTCCCTGTGGTGGACGACACGGAGTTTGGCGGAGCACACCGATGATCACAGAGTCGCTGGGAACCGGATTGGGTGACGAAGAACAGCTGCCCCCCTCCCCCAGGTCCAGCATTATATAGCAACTACCAGGCAAAAATCCTGGTGCGGCCCACGGGCGGGACAAATAGAATATACAGTATGTTGTAGCGGCCAATGGCTGCCGAGCCGGGGTCGGACAATTTGATGACTATTTATTACGACCACTACCTCTACAAAGAATAGAGTTGTGTCGCACTCTTCCTAGCCGCTAACGCTGCCGCTATTTCATACAGTAAATGGCGTCGTATGCCATGGGTCGGCTTAGTCGCCAGAATTCAGCTCGAGTGATACCTCCTGTTCCATTTGCATCTGTGTGGCTAGTTTACCGGCACTAGCATTTGGGCCTAGCAACTAGAGGCTAATGCTAATGCTAGTCTTAATTTTAGCTCCCTCGGTAGAGCGCCTGTCTCCCATGCAGAGGTCGGTCGGGGGGGGGTTCGAAGCCCCCCATTGACACATTATAAGAGTCCCCCCCCCCCCCACACACACACACCGCTTCTGCTTTTTTTATTTTCCACAAATCGCACCCTGTTTATACAGTCTAAACGGCGTCGCAGGCGGCGGGTCGCCAGAAGTCAGCTGGAGTGATACCTCCTGCCCCATTTGCATCTGTGTGAGTCAGCCGGGTTTACCGGTAGTTACCTCCGGCTCTCGGAAGACAGCGAGCGGACTCGACTCCGGCGATGAGCAGCTTCCGGTGGCGTGACTGGTGGGAGAGTGAGACGTGGTTCAGACGTGTCCGGAAACACTGAGAAGTCGGTGATTCCAACTTATACTGAACTTGCGATGGTCGCGAGTATGTCGACACTGGCCTCTTCCCCGGAGGGTCGGGTAGGTACGCGCCATTTTTTCTTTTAAAACCACCCAGTCATCAGGCCAAGGTGGGGGTCGACGTCATGAGGGGGCGTGTCCTTGAAGTGCGTGCGCAGGGTTCGCATTAGGGCTGCAACTAACACATTTTTTTCATCATCGATTAATCTGTCGATTATTTTCTCGATTAATAGATCAGTTGTTTGTTCCATTAAATGTCATAAGATGGTGAAAAAATGTTGATCGTGCTTTCCAAAACCCAAAATTAAGTTTTGTATTTTTCCACACACTAAAGATATATTAGGTTTACTGTCATGAGGAGCAAAGAAAACAAGAACATATTCACATTTAAGGCGCTGAAATCAGAGAATTTAGAGGGTTTTTTTCCGCCCATAAATATCACTTGAATCAATTCATCGATTGTCAAATAGTTGGCGATTCATTTAGTGCTTTTTATTTGAAGTTGTGTGTAGAGCTGCAACAGGTAAAAGATTAACAGACTACTAAATTAAATCGCCAACTATTTTGATAATCGATTAATTGGTTCAAATAGTTTTTATGAAAAAAAAGGCAAAATTCTCTGATTTCCGCTTCTTAAATATGAATATTTTTCAGGGTCGCTTTGCTCCTCTGTGACAGTGAACTGAATATCTTTGGTTTGTGGACAAAACAAAACATCATCTTGGGGTTTGGAGAAAAACGATTGACATTTTTCACCATTCTATGGACCAAACAACTAATCGATTAGTCGAGAAAATAATCGACAGATGAATCGATTAAGAAAATAATCGTTGGTCGCAGCCCTAGTTGTGTGTCTGGCTACAAGGTGAATAGTGAAATTCTCACACTCCCTTTGGCTCTGGTCGGAATCTCTACTAACTCGTGGCTCTGCAGCCGCTGATTGGTGCCGGACACGTCGCGTACAGTCGGCTTGTCAGAGCTTCCTTTTGCTGAAAACACCTTCTCCGATTTTGACCAAAACAAAGACCTAAAAGACGCTAAAACGCCCCCTCGTTCTCTGGGGCCCTGCAAATGATATGGATGATAATTCTCTGTGGGTTTTACCACGAATCTTATTGCCATAATAGTATTGTTTAATAGGGATGGCCCGATCCAATATTCCATATCGGTATCGGGGCAATATTGGCCAAAATGACTGGATCGGATATCAGAAGGAAAAAAAAGGAAAACCCGATCCGATATATTGCAGTAAACATACCAAATAAATGCCTACTTTCATATCTACTAAGCCTTGAACGACATTCAAGCATCATATTTTTATGTTAATTTTTTATTATTTAATTAACAGTTCAACAATTCTGCCAAAAGTCATGTTGCTGGCTATGTATGTCGTCCTTTAGGGGAGTTGATTATTTGTCTTACAGTTGAGTATGAGGTTTTACATGGCTAGGTTAAGCAAAGTGCATCCTAAACAATGCATTATTAATATTTTAATTTAAGAGTGGGGTAAAAATTGTATCAGATTAGTATCGGATCAGAACTCAAGGTTTGCAGGATCAGTATCGGATCAGACACAAAAAAGTGTTGTCGTGCCATCCCTGATTGTTAATACAAAAATATTGATCACAGCAGTTCAATGCTTCGGCATGCACACCTTGACAGTACGATACATTTTTTTCCTGTGGAAAAACAAAGCACAAGGTGAGGAAGACCATAGGAAGTACGGAAGAGCAGTAGAAGAGTGAACGCAGCAGGCGGCAGGGAGATAAAGAAAAAAAAGAAAGGGAAGACATGAAAGAAGAAGGAAGCCATGATGGAGGAGGCCCGGGGGGGGAAGAGGCAATGAAACACTTCTCGTGCACATGAGCGCGGTTGTCACTCACTTGTCAGGGAGGAGGGCAAACCCCTGCTGGAGATTAATTACTCATGTGCCATTCACGGGGGGAATTTGGGGATTTTTTCTCTCCCTCTCTCGTCCCATTTTGACGGACACACACCTCTGCCCCCGGGGACATTCGACTCTGTGGGTGCAGCTCTCCCAAAAAAAACCAACGATGACTGTGGAGCGAACGCTCACTGACATCTTCACTTTGAACTCTTTGAGTCTATATGTTTTCCATGAAGAAATCGTGTTGTCGTCGTTTTAAGGACACGAGCAACATAAGACAGTTTGCAGTTTTGTGGCAGCGGCCAAAGTAATTTTAGTTCCTCTTATGTAATTATTATTTTTAGTTAGTTTCATCTTTTTTTTTTTTTTTACCTCCCATAGGAAATAACCCCAACAACCCACTGGTGGATTCCTTTTTCATTTTTAAACTTTGTTCAGAACGAGAAACCTTTAAGACATATTGGACACAAAGTAAGAATGAAAATATATATATATATATAATCAAGCTGAGGTTTGATGGAATCTGTCTAAATGGATGTTCAAGATTTCTTCATTTCTGTTTGATGTAACTTAGCATTTTTCGTCAAGTCTTCAATCTAATGCAGTCCAACAAGGAGGTATGATCCATACTTTGTGTTGGTTGAATGGTTTCGCTCACAGGAGTTCCTCAAAAAGTAACATAGTTCGATAAACTTTGGCAACTAATAACAAAGTTTTTGTCATTTTTTGGTTTGTACGCAACATCCGGCCGTCTCATTTGCATGAATCTATTAAGTGGCTCAGGTTTATGATCCCAAAGTGTGCAACGGAAATCATTTACATGCATTTTAAAAGAAGTGGCTTTCCATTTAGTTTTGGAAACATTGGTCATAATTATATGGTTTTGGTATTACAGTAGATGAATTGGATTTTGTTTTTTTCACCTCAACACTTGAGCGCTCTCTGCTGGTTTGCAATGAAAATTGAAGATTATGCCACTGCTGCCCGGCTGCTATTGGCAAGTGAGCCATTACAGTGTTTTCAATGTGTCCCTGTGGATTTACAATCTGACAATTTTGAGCTTTTAATCTGAAAATAAATGGGTTCAATGGACACTGAACAATGAATATTTTTAAAAGCAGTTGAACATGGTTGAATGAGTTGTGTATGCTCCTTTTTGTCCAGTAGTTCCAGTGTCACTGGGCTGCTTCTTCTTCAGTACATGACATATTATATTCCAGGTGACAAACGCATATTTTAAGGAATTTGAAGGAACATTCTGTGATAACACAACCGTAATACAGAAATGTTTCCATTCATATTTCATTCTTCATCACCTTTCTGTTGTCTTCTTCCTCCTTTCTTTCTGTGAATCTTTGTTTTCTTCTCGTCCTCTCTACTATGAGTTTTTTTAGTTTGTTTACTTTTACACAAGTAAAATACTTAAATGCCCAATTATAATGGATGTAAAAGACACAAAAAATAGTTTTTCTTCCACCGCCGACACTGAAGCCTCTGATCTTCAGGAGGCTTCGGAACACGTGAGTGGGTTCAGTGGCTAATGTGTAATGGACTGACAGGTATGGAGGAGGTGAAGGGGAGAAAGGCCTGCACACACACACACACACACACACACACACACACACACACCCTTCAACCATGGGTCACATGAAATTATAGCAACTATATATCAAGGCTCTTCCATCCTCCCCTCTTTGCTCCTTGTCTTTTGAAGTTAACACCTCCTCTCTGTACAGTAGAGAATCACTTGCAGGTGTATTAAAACTGTCAGACTGTAACTCAGCACAATGGAGGTGGCTCAAGGCCAAATGTGTGCAAATGTGTGTCTGTGTGTGTGTGTGTGTGTGCGTGCGTGTGTGTGTCTTGGTAGTGTATAGGCTAGGTAGTAGCAAGGACATGAGTCAGATCCAGTTCAGTACAATGGCGCTTTGTGAGCATGTCATACAGGAATGTGTATGATGGGAAGGATGAACCACGCCAGATGGTGCTCCGTGTCGGTAGACGTCGCTTTCATAACTCTGGTTTTCCTCTCTTCTCTTCTCTTCTTCTTTTTTTTTTTGTTGAAAATGTCTATGCTGGTTTTTTTTCTTCCTCCTCTCACATTGGTGAATCCACCGCCATCACAAAGGAATGTGACCCGTGCAGTCAGAGTGATACTTTGGGGTATGATGTTACGGCTTTGACGTGTATCCTCACGAGGGTATACGAGGGTGTGTGTGTGTGTGTGTGTGTGTGTGATGGGGGGTTCCATTGTGTTCAGGGGTCTATGAAAGCAACTTTTCAAAGATTGGTGCGAGAGTCTAAACCTCCAAAATCTGCCCTTCATTCCACCAAACAAAGCTTTACTCTTATATTCTTAACTCTAAAAATAAAAAGGCTAAATGTGGACGATAGTCCGCAGGAATTTCCTTTTTTTCGATTACTTTTAGGTTCATGTGGACCACTGGGAAGTCTTGGACAATGTAATTTTTGTGTGTAAACAGAGTTCCAATGAGAACGGGATTACCGAGCCGAATCCTTTAAAGGCTTTTTGTCCTGAGAATTTTCCCTGAATTGCCTCTTTAACAAAAGCAATGAAGACACGCAATCCCCTGACAAGAGAAGGGGCCCGTGTGTGAACCTGTGTTTAGCTAATATAGGGACAAGTAAAAGAAGGCTCATTTTCCGGTCTGTCGATTCTGAAAACAGAACATGTTGCCCTGTTTTTGGAGCATTTGTTGGTTTTGCTGGATTAATTACACATTTCAATTTATATAAAAGGCTTTTTCTATTGCGCTCTTGCCTAAATGCTGCCTTCAGCATGCCAACATTCTTGCAATGGCAATGCTAATGTTTTAGCAGCTAGCAACATTTGTTAATTAGGACTAAACACAAAGTAATGTCATTCATGTGTTGGAAGCCTACTCCCTTCCCACACTCTTTAGGTTTGATTCACACCTACATTCATGTTTGCTTCTTTGTTTGAGTGAGCTTTCAAGAATGCAGATTTTTCAGGCTGGGTTCCTGTTTGGGGGTTGCAGGGCACAGGGAGGTTTGATAGCTCTGTAAACATGAAGTGCATGAGCCAAGCTACCAGAAATGAACGCAGACATACCTACACAGAGTGCTGACTCCATTTTCACCATGATGTTTATGTGCCAGTGGGCTGTGTGATTCCAGATCACCTCCATGTTTTCATAGCTGTGTTTCAACATAGATGTCACCTCTTGTAAAACACGAGAGGGAAATGATGTCAGCACGTCCCAACTGGCGGCTGCTGCCAAACAACGTGGCCTGTTCAAGACGTTAACAGCCTTTCCGAGTACGAACACTTCACACTATTCAACGATCCAGTGGGGTTTGATTACCGCACAGCTTGAACAAACAGGTGACCTTTTTTCAAAGATGGATGGCGCGTCTCCACGTCCTCCCACTTTACAAAAATGTCCCGGTTGCAGGTGCTGCCATCTCGGCGCTGAACCAATCGTGAGTCAGTCGTGGCTGTCAATCATGACAATCACCTTGAAAAAACGAACTCATCAGAAACATAAACACTTTAACATCATCATCAGTGTGATGACTAACATGGCAGAAATCATCTTTGGGAGATGTATTTGATTGGTACTTAGATTTTTTGGTCCGATCTGCTGACAAAAATGCAGCCAGCCACCAGGGGGCGCTGAATGTGTTTTTGACCTCACTTTGGGGGGGCTGCCTTATAATCCATATTTTTGTCCAAGGCCCATACAACATCCAAAATTTTTCCAAATCAGTGGTCAGATTTATTGGCTACCCCAAACATCACTATGTAAAATGTGTATTTCTGGGTTTGTGAATAACCATTTCAAAAACAAGATATGAATATACTGGTTTATATGAGGTTGAACTATATTGCAAACTAACTTTGCAATATATTGTTTTATTGTTAGGTTAGGTCACTGAGGTCTGTTGGAGCCAGAACAATGAGATTAACAGCCAACATTAACAGAACATGAGTAAATCATTCTGGTTTGAAATACTATGAATTTTGCCTTTTTGAGCAATGACTTATATTCCCCCACCCCCCTGGCATCATTCTTCAATGGTTGTAGCCTAAAAAACATCTCTCCTGCTTCTTTTATGTCTATCCACCCGGAAAAAAGGTTTTAAATGTGAAATAGTTGAACATTATTTGTGGCACAAAGGGTCTTATGAGCCTGTGTACAGATATGACTTATGGAGACAGTAAGTTGCTTTATCAAGCCACCTGTGGAACAGTTCAGTGTCCTCATTTCCCCGTTTGAATTGTCTCTCTGTCTGACGCACGTATACTGTACACAAACATCCACCACAAAGGAATTAAGCCGAGGATTTATTGCGCTGGTGCTGTTGGAAGAACTTGCATGAAAATTCTGTCAAGCTCTGTGATCCATGGATTCTTCAGGACCCGCCCTCCGTCTCCGACTGGAATTCTCATACCAGCAGCTGAAGTCACCGTATTCCGCTGTGATTACTCAGTCTGCTTGTCATGTACTTTAGGATGAGCTAGTTTTTTTCACCCCTACGTATTTAAAATTGCATCGGATTTCTTTACAGCTTTTCCATTCGCCAAATACAATAGAGTAACCAAGTTGGGAGAGCTATATGCAGTACTGGCTTCTGTTCGGTGACAGACAGTTCCAAGCAATTGCGATCCTTGGATGGACATGATCCTCTCCTGCTATAATCATCATCTGTGGAAAATGCTTGAGAAAAACATCTGTTTCTTTCATAGAAATAAAGTCAAACCTGTTCACAGGAAATGTAGTAAAATGCTGAAAACAACACTAATATTCTGTAGAACCTATAAAGTGATTTTATTATAATGTATTTCAAAACTCCAATGGGTTATATGTTCCCAAAATGACTGAGCATAAGCTCACAAACACTTGGATACAATAATGGTAGTTTTAATATAGCTATAAACATCTTGTATTAATGAGAGACTTGTTAATCATTTATGGTTAAGTCCACCACACAGGACTCTAGCAGGTTAAATACTAACTTAATGGCTCACAGAAAATCTGTTGTACATGTACACAACTGTACTGTACCACTATATCAGTGGTATATATTAATACATTTCGGTAACAGGTTTTATACATTACCTGTGTTGTTGACAACGTTTTGGTGTAGTTTGTCATGTGGGCCTTTACTAACCCATATACCCAGTAGCATCTACACTTCTCATTTAAATTATACTTTACTTATTTGCTCAAGTACGTCCTTGAGAACAGTTTATTTCTCCATTACTCCAATTGTTATTCAATTTTTTTTGCGATCCTTTTCTGCAACAACAATATTGAGGATAGTCTGTGGATTACAAAATATGATTGATTCATTTTTGTACAATGGCCCAAAAGTGTGGCAGGAAGACATCCCCTCCACCACCGCCACCAACAGACTACTGTACAACGCGGTTTGTGGCAAAATGCTGGTGGTGCTAAATTGTGATCATTAGAAACCGAGATTAATTGACCAGGCTACTTTTTTCCAGTTGTCAGCCAAGTCTCCATATTTATGTTCTTGGCTGTCAACAATCTACAAACAAAAAAATTATGAAATAACAATGATACAAAACATTTACATAATTTAAGCCAAAAACAAAAGTTTGGTATTCCCCCCCTGCTTAAATGATTCAAATAAAAACCTTTTTGAAAAAATCTATTATTTTAATGATTTGCTGATGATTTCATCACGTGTGCTAATTAGAGTGGATGGCCACGTATTGCACCAGACTTACCACACATTGTAAACAGAGCTGCGTGTGTTCAGTTTGCCCAGTGCATGCCGGACTGCAGCCTCATTGAAAATGCACAGAGCAACTGTGTGACAGACCTGACGTTCAGACGGAGGTCACTTGAGGGGCGGTGGGTTTGGAGGTGATTTCACCTGCTTGACTGACCTCCGAGACGGGAACTATTACCTGCAGGCGTCTAAAGGTTGACATGCTAAAGGTACATTTCAGTAGGCTCACAGCAGACATAGTCATAATAGAAAAAGAACAGGTGTTACCGACATCAATCCCGACGGCTCTGTTCAGTTCAGGTGTCCCAGTAAGACAAGGCCTTGTGACAGGGAGCCAGCTTGCGAGATACCAGGACCCTGAATTTTTTATTTATTTGTGCTTTTATTGTGGTGACATTTTTTTTGAAACAACGCAGGGGGTGGATGATGTACTCGCCTACTTTCAGCACAAGTAGGAAAAAAACCTCACAAATGAGTCACAACTTCTTAGATTTATGTTTTTTACGACACACTGATGTGGCTGAACCACCTTTAGCTGAACTTGTTGGGAGCAATGTGTTTGTTGTTGGATCTTTTTCTGCTGTCGTTTAATGATTCAACATATTCTGTTCTCCTTTGCCTGGAAACTACTTTGTGCCCCCGTTATTGTATACTTTGTGTGCTTTGAGCGCCACCGTGTGGTGAGTGTTATGTTCCATTATAACATTTGGTGCAGCTGACAGGATACAGTGCAATCTTTTCCCATTGTTTTCTGCATAACAGAGTCATTTTCAGAAATCTACCAGTGTTAAGACTATTTTTATCTTTCCAATACAAATCGGCCTGTTTAAAAAGATTAGCTCCAACATCTTGACAGAAAAAAACAGGCAGCATTAAAAACTGTTCTGATGATTATACTTCTCTGTGTCTTTGACAGGGCAAGAGCTATGAGGTGGCAGGATGTGATCATGTGCCAGATGGTGCCAGTCTTATGAATAATGCATCACTGTCTTCGGTCAAGACAGGTCCAAGCTGATCTGAGGTCAGCTGAATGACACAGGTGCTTCACGCTGAGTGGCGGGGTGGGAGCACCCGGGGGTGAGAGAAGATTGATGACACATTTTGGGTTCCTCATTATATGACAGTTCACCCAACAGTTGTTGAGACATTCTTCCTAAAACTGTCAACGTTTTGTCAACGTAAAAAGAGGCAGACTACAGCAATCGCATTTCCCTTTGTGGGAACATGAATTCTTATCTGACCTCCCATTGTCTATATCAACAAAATTAAACAGGCAACCAGCTGTTCACATGCTACACATCATTCATGCAAATGTATATTGACTAATCAGTGTCAATAATGATATCAGTAAGGTCCAGATAATACATGGCAATAATGGCCAAAATTAGCTTTCTCTGCAGGGTGGCTGGGCTCAGCCTTGGTGATAGGGCAAGGGGTGCGGACATTTGGAGGGAACTCGGAGTAGAGCTGCTGCTGATCCAATATCCAGTCCATGTTTTCAGTTATTCAGGTTAATGGCTCTTCAATGAATCACGAAGTGCGTCATAGTTTTTTGGTGCCCACACCAGGCGGGTGATGTTTATGTCCCTCCAGTCACCAATACTCTGGTCCCAGCAATACTCAGGGGAGAGCAGCTTGCTTGGTTTGTTCAGCCAAAAGTACTTGTTTAGGTGACTTTCATCATGCCACAGAGCCTCTACGTTATTTAATTTGTCCTCCATGATGCTCAGATAGCAGGAATCTGTCAAGTTCTTGACATTTTCCCACGCTCCTCCAAAGATGGCAGCATGGTAGTAGAAATCTCCAGTTTCCATGTAGGCTTTGGATTTGGAGTTTCTGTCATAGGTGAACATATTCTGTGGACGTTTGTAATAGTGGGCATGGAGCAAAGCCACAGAATCCCCCAAAGCCTCTGAGCCAAATCTCCCTTTAAACTCTTGGTCCACATCAAAGCAGAAGACATACGTGAAGTTGTGACAAATCTCTGCTGCTATGGCTTCTGATATGGTCTTCATGCGCATCATAGAGATGTCCTGCCACCTGGAGTGCTTTGCCACCTTAATAACTTTCAGGCTTCGGTGAGGACCAAGCTCAATGTTTGGTACCATCTCTGGTAAATCCGTAAACACATAATATGTCACCGGTAATCCCAACATGAAGTGTTGTTCTGCAGAGGTAAGGAAAGTCTTGCAGTAGGCATCCAGGTACCTTAAAAAGAGACAGAGAGGATAACAAATTTAGCTCCGGACAATACTGATTCTGAACACCAGATAAGTTGCTTTGGTGTTTATTTAGTCTCAAAATCAAGTTTATACAATCTGAGGACGTGTGGTTTCTATGCGTGCACGTATGATGCGAGTGCACAGAACTATACCGCGAGCACAAAACAATAGTGCAGGTCTGAGACGAGCGCAAACTCGCCCTTCCCTTTACTCAACATATTCTTGATGATTCTGCTGCCAAGAAGAAGGTTAGAAGATCAGAGATACTTGGGACTGCAGTGTTCTAAGTGACCAGTAAACAAGGGGAGCATCAGCTACTGTCCCCGCTTCTAAAGTCCCAAAACTCAACTTGTCGAGCGAGTGTCTGACATTGTTGAGCAGTTGTAAGTGCGTAGGGAAGGGCGAGTTTTCGCTCATCTCATGCTCCCTCGAGGTTATGGCTTTGCGCTTCTGGTTTCTTCGCATGCGAATTTTAAGATTAAATAATCGCGTTAAGTTGTCCCCCTCTCTATAATGCTTTAGGTGGGCCGTCCTGTGGAATTCTTTGCATGATGCTTTTATCACAAACACTTAGAAAGCAATGTCTGTGTGCTTTGGATGTGTGCAGGACAAATTAGGGATGATGCAGCCTTTTGGCAGATGGAGCCATGTTAGGACAATCAAATGGAACCTTAGAAGCACCATTCCTGCTATACCATTCTAAGAAGAAATATGGCACCCAGGTTGGGCTTCAATTGTACTTTCAGGTGGAATCAGGTAGGTTTCTTGATCTGCCCCAAGTATATATATATATATATATAACCAAGTCTTTTGTCAAAACTCTTCCAGTCAGACTGAACTTCCCGCAGTCACAATATTAATGGGGAAACAAACCTGCCCACAGCAAACACAGTGAGAGCCACAGATGACTGGAATTGGACGTGCATTTTGTCGTAAATATTGGGGTCAAACATCCCCTCCCAGATGATGGGAGCGTTCCAAGATGTGTTTGTCTGAACCTCTGGTCTGGCCCTAGAATTAGAAAGGTTGACATGTTAAACAACCATATTAGTGTTGTGCAGTTGTCAAAATTGCCTTGTTAGATGAACTGACTATAATTTGGTGGTCAAAACATCTAGACGCATAGCTCTACCACCAGAAACAAAACGATAAATGGTTGTGATTGACCCAAACAATTTCAGGACAGATGGTAAATTAGTCTGAATGGGAGGGGGCAGACCCATCTAAACGTGAGCTTCCTGGTTGGTCTGGTTTGCAAGCTAGGGCGCTGTGACCTCACAAAAGATGGTTTTGACCGAGTGATGTAATATCTCAGGATTTTTTAAATTTTGGCCTAAATGTTCACTGCCATAACTGAAAAATTCTTAAAGCTACAGTGTTTAATATTTAGAACAACGTATTAACAGTGATTGGTTGGTTTTTCTTTTACATATTGGAAATGGGCTAAAATTATGAAGTGGAAAAATGTGGCAGTTTGGACATTTTTAAATACAGAGCTTAAAATGTTATTTAACTGTAGAGTACAGTAAACGTACGCTGCTGGTTCTTTGTATGTCGGAGGTTGTGTGCTGGGTGACCAACAACAATTGCTTTCAGTCATGCTCTGCAACCCTGAATTGTTCCAGACATGGAATATAAGTGGAAAGCCTTTGTTGACACTGGAGAGGGTAGAACACCTTGTGCGTTCGTACGATACATGGAACTAATCTCGTCTATTTTAAGGGTCATTGATGAAACTGCTTTATTGGTTCTCTTTAATATTTAATATATTACCAGGACAAGTTTTCGTGACTTACAGTATATGCCCTGGCTGTCACTGTTTGTTTCCCTAGCAACCAGGTGCTTTGCATCCTAAAACGTTTATTTGCTTTTTTGCAAATGCAACAATGGACCTTCTGTTTTCCATTGCTGATTTGGCCCCAAACGACATTCTCCTTATGACACACTGCCTCATATTGTTTCTACATGCAGCGATTTCTATACTAATGCATCATTTTGAGTTATTTGTGAGTAAGAGGTAGTTTGCCTGAGGTCGTTTTTCCTGTTGTTGAAGAACTTTGGTAATTCATTATCATTCATTATTAAAACACATTGAAAGTTAAGCATCTGTGGAATTTTGTCCCTGACAAAACGGAGGTTAGACAAACATTTGTTTTATTTCCCTTTTCTCTTTTAGTCTCAAGCTTCCTCATAGTTTTATGGATTTTGGCACAAACCCTTTCACCTAGGGAAGTTTGAAGCGGCGAAGAATAATGTTCTCTATGCCGTATGGCAAAACTGTTGGGCATTTATTTTTATCCAAAGAAATCTTTGCCACAGAGCCCAAACAATAATATGTATCTAAATGCTCAGAGAAAAACAAACCGCGTTCTGACAGATTTCTGATTCATTTTAACTAGTTTATTTAAGAACATTAACTCTTTGGACACTGAATTTACGTTTTGTATCATGTTGCTCAATCCCTACTTGTTTTGCTGAGCTTCTTTCATGCTGTTGTCCCAATTGGAGCGCTGTGCTGAACTGAACACATTTTTAAGTCTTGAAATTACACTATACTGTACTCCAAAACTGAACAGGGCATCCCCCATCTTTGTGGATCCATATTATTATATTGCCTCATATGAAAGGGAATGAAAGACCGTTAGCAGATTGGACATGGGCCAAACAAACAAACAAAAACCAAACAGTTTCGCTCTGTGAAATTTGAGTAGAGCAGGAATGGGAAAATTTACTGGCTGAGACACAGCGATACGATTTGCATTCACTCGCGCACCACACACCACACACACACCACACACCACACACACACCACACACCACACACACACACACACACACACACACACACACACACACACACACACACACGCGTCAATCTCTTACCCAAAGTTAAGCGTGTCATGGATCCTTCTCAATTCTTTGTTGCTGGTTTGATATCTGAAATAGCGAAAATGATCGTGAGCGCACACAACCACACACACACGCACGCACACATTTTGACTTGTGTACCTGTAGCCAAAACTGAAGCATCCGCTCTCTTACCCAAAGTTAAGCGCGTCATGGATCCTTCTGAATCCTTTGTTGCTGGTTTGATATCTGAAATATCAGAGAAAGCGTTAAATTATCGTGAGACAGATTTTTTTTTGTGTGTGTGTGAAAGTGAATTGCCTTAGCAGTTCATACTGCTAATGCTCCTGAACACTATAGTGAGGCCTTTTGATATTCACCTTGAATATAAGAAGGTCATGCTGACAACAAACAGCCCGAGAGTGAGGAAGACTCTCGCATATCTAGCAAAAGTGGAAAAATGAAACGAAAAGGCTGTTCAGTTTAACCGATAGAACATGCGGTTACAAATTAATGTAAATAAAATGTACTGTATGAAAGCTCAGCTCAGAAACGTTATTGTCTCACAACTAAAAATTCATTTTGCAGTAAGGAACGGAAAACAAAAATGAAACATAACCACGATAAAAAGATCTCAAAAATGAAGGTGACTGAACATTGTGGTGAAAAAAATGATGTGAAGTTCTTTGATTAAGTTTGAAAAGTATGAAAATATGTAAGCTCTGCCGAGTCTGCTTACCTCATGGTTGTGGAAATCTGCCTCCTCAACTTTCCCGCAAACAACAATCCAAACAATATTTGAATGAGCCGAAGCTGTGATTAGACAAGGAAGAGCAACATTTGATAGATTTAAGTTTTTATTTTTAGCATTGGAATGGAAATATCTTTTGGTGTTGTGTGGCACAGGGAGATGAAAGAATGGATACCACTAACAATCAGTAAATTCTTGATGAAATTCCATGTAATCAGTCCATAAACAAAACATGCATCAACAACAGCACAGTGATCCAAAAGCATGAAGAGAAACCGATGTTAATAAATCATTTTTTCCCACTTCAACACATTTGCTAGTGGCACAGAGTTGTCCAGAACCTTACAGTAAATATACAATTACTTTTAGACACTAAAGATAAAAAAATAGGATGGTTTTCAGAAGGCACTTTTGTTAATAATATCAATTAATTATATATTTTATTGTATCGTATCGCATGCTCACAAATGGCGGTGAATTTCTTTGAGCCTTCTCGAATGGATCCCGTGGACTTTTTGGTTGCAGAAATGAGGAAGTGTTTTGTATTAACCCCTCACACTTCACAACAAAATCACTAACATGCACGTCTGTAAAACAAACCAAATGACGACCAATACATTTCACGGTTCCCATTCAGATTTGTGAGCTGTATTTAAAGCAAACACGATTGTTCGGGAAGACGTAAAGATTTAAAAACACCAGACTTTCCCAATTCAAGTGTGTGAGATAAGATAGATAAACCACGATCGATTGCAAATTGTCAAAGAGACATAACTGCTTGTGCGCAGATTGTTTTCACTGGTACAAATGTACAGAGCACAACACAGGATTAATGCTACTCACACAGCGTTGTTTGGATTGCCCTCTGGTCTAAATGATCCAAAATGGCCAAACCGACGAGTGAACACCAGGAACAATGGTGGGAAGGCGCAGGTGTTTCATTACAGTGCCACACTGAGCCACTCCCTGGGTTTTTTTATTGTAGGCAACAGACTCACAAGGTAGTGGCCAGCGCTGCTCCTTATCATATCGTCATTACATCATAAAACACACTCACTGACTCAATCAGTTTGGAACCATGCTGCGTTTATTAACCTTTTCAACGACAATACAGGACTCGACAAGATGAATTTGAACACTAGACAAACAAATCCATGTAAATAAAAAGATCAATGAATGATGGTGCAAATCATGCGGGTAAACAGAGTTTTCAAGGTTTTTATAAATAATAAATAAATCTTTGTGTTTTCCGTGAAACAACACGTTTTGGCACTGCAAAAAATGTTCAACTGAAAAATCAAACACAAAGATGAAAAAATATTCTAATCTCACAATCATATTATTTTATTTCATTTTGATATTTGTATGCATTATGATGGGTTTTTCAATTTCAATCTTTACTCTCCTCCCAAGCCCCTCCCCTCCACGCCAAAACAGTGACAGGAAGTGTAACTGACAGGAAGTGTAACTGACAGCATTTATGCCTGACAGCATAAAAAGAAAACTGTCAAAAATGACAGACATCAAGAAAAAAATGTAAATATTGAAATTGAAAAACACATCATAATGTGTAAAAATGTTTGTGTGTGTTTCAGTTGAACTTTTTTTTTAATACCTCAGTTTACTGTCACTGTCAGGGGGGGGGGGCAGATGGGGTGACTGAAAATCATGGGGTAGGCACACCAACACCAAAAGCCATAACTGAATTTCAGGAATTCTATAATGCCGTTGTATTTCATTTTGGAGTTTGGGATTTGAGGTTTGGAGAGTTGAATTTTGTTTATTAAAGTCTGTTTTTTTGTTACCTTGGTTATTAAATACTCTCCGTACTTTCAAACCCGTGACAGTTAGACCTAACTATACTATTTAACTATTATAAAGATATATAATTTATTGATTTAAATGGAAAGTACCAAATGTAAAATATATATTTTACCCAATGTTAAATACCAGATAAAAGCAGAATTTACTGTAATTCTGCTGCTCTTGTATATAACAGATACAAGCTGCTGGGCCGGCTGCATTTGTTTTTTTTTTGTTTTGATTAATTATTGTACTTAGACCTAACAATGCTATTATAACTATTATAAAAATACACATTATTGATTTTAAATGAATAGTACCCAATGTAAAATATCAAATATTTTGCCACCATGATGCATATTATGCTTGCATACCAAATGCAAAGTCCATCATAGTTCCTGCCATCACTACCTATTATGCGATCAGATTACAGAAGTGTGTGTGTGTGTGTGCGTGCGTGTGTGTGGGCCTTTGATCCTTTGATCATTGCATCAGCGGGGGATTGTGTAATCGGATTCCAGTTAGCGATTATCAAGAATTGGAATGAACATTGTACAGAATACTGACAGAATATGGTCGCACAGCTCAGAAGTACTATTACGGGCGAGCAGTCAACTTTGAATCGCATCATTTAAATAGACAGAAGGCCGCTCTCCAAATACACCTACTGCTTTCTTTCTTTTCTTTTTTAACAGTCGCGATTCGATGCACCCGTTTGCTCTGGGTGTTCTCTAAACAACGTGGCCGGACAAAAGACGACATGTTTGCTGTCCTCGTCATCGTGTCCGTTGTGATCGGTGGAGTCCTGTCTGCACCCGTGCTGACCAGGTAGGTCCTCTTTATATACATCCTTTACATTTTAGGGCGTGTGCTGCGGACAAAGTTCACACATGAACTCATGCGTGACTTTCGCTGATCTGTTGGTTTGTCTCCAATCACTCAGTCAAAACCATACGTTACCTTTCGCAAACACTGTAAATGTAGAAACTCTTGCTTCTGCAATCGGCCACCTCCAGTTGTTTCTTCTCCCAGCGGTGATAGCACAGCGGAGTTGGCGCTGCTCTTTGACCCTGGCCTCCTCAAACGGCACGTCAGCCTCACTGACGGTAAGACGGCCAGATGTCCCCGTTTCCCCCCCCCCCCCCCCCCCCTCCCCGTAACTGGTGTGTACAAAAAGAAATGATTCCATATGTTAACATCCGTCTGACTGTTGCCGCAGATTACGGCGAGAGGCCTGTCCTTCCACGTCTGCCGCCTGACTCCGGAAATCCATACCGGCCGAACCTGGAGGATGAATACTACTAACAGAATCACAACATGATCGTCCTGATGTGAAGAAAAGAAGCGGATCTGGCCTCCGACAGAAGCAGCAGCATGTTAAAAATAAAAATCAGGGGGACAAACAACAATGATGTTGTTTATGACTCTATTTTTGCGTAATGTGGTGTCATCACCAACCTGGCCGTGTGCGCGGAGTCTCCCTTTTCAATAAGTGTAAAGGAAAAGTGTAAATGAGCAATTGATTAAAATCTCCCGCAAATAACAGGGCCAGATATACGATCTAAAGCTTATATTTACCAGAAAAGTATTCCCCATCATATGATATCATTGTGGTGACATCAAGAAGTCAGAAAATGATGCCATGCATATTTAAAAAATGGATTTGCCGAGGTGTGTTTGCGTCATGTACGACTATAGACACAACCTCAAGCTTAGATGCTGTAAAAAAATAAATACATTAGGGTCATATTGAAGGAACTAAGAATTCAGAAAATGACGTCATATCGTGTCGTAGCGCGTTGACTTTTACAGCCAATAAGATTCCAGGGGATCTACAGCTCATTTAGATCAACCGATCATTCCTCGTCATATAAGGTAGAAATATGAAATGGCATCATTATGAAATAGCATCATTACAATATAATGAAAAAGTTCAGCTTTGCAAAAATGAAGACATGACACCGAGATCTGCATTAAAAATTTTAAATAATCATCTCACACCTAAAAAAAAAAATAATTCCAAAAAATAAAGAGAAATTTCACATACTACATGTTGAATCGATACAATGTCATATTCATAATTAGATATTAAATCATTTATTTATATATGGCATGTCTGTACACACTTTGTATAGCCCCCTCCCCACACGACTGTGCTGTACACTTCCTCCTGTCCACCTGATTGGCTCTTGGGAAGGTTCATATAAAAGTCAGTGTTGATATGTTGATGCGGATGCGACGCCTTCGATAAGCAACAGCTGAGGACACTGTTGTTTTTTGAAAGGGACAAACGTAGATGATGTAGGAAAAACACATTTTTTCATACTTTTCCTCTGCAGGACATATCTGTACTGTACCCACGCTGAGTCCAGGGTGATTCAGAATGACATGGCAGCCCCTTTTTGTATTTCTCTTAATTTCAACGACGCATATTCCAAATATCTTCCGGGAGGAAATGTTTCGGGGCCAGAACTGTGCCGTGCAGAGGGAAGTCTGCTTTTTTTGCCCGTCCGTCCGTCCGTCCGTTTGTTTTTATTTGATTATTAGCAGGATTACGCTAAAACTGCTGGACAGATTTCCCACCAAATTTGGTGTGAGAATGGAACAAGGGCCAAGAAAGAACCTATTCAACTTTGGCATGGATCGGAATAAAAAGGTCGGATCCAGGATTATTTTTTTCCTTGCGTTTTTTTTAACATTGCAACACTATTATTATTATTATTTTTTCATCTTCACCAATGTCCCCGGGAAAAAAAGAAAAAAAATCAGGCATCATTTCTGCAATAATATCTCTGTGTGTTTAAATTTGACGAGGATCAAAATGAACATCTGGATCTATGAGATCTAACCGTGATTTCTGAAGGGGAATCGTTTCGGCCTTGGTGGACTGTCGAGTGGTTTCTGATTTTTTGGGAGTATTCTTCTGCAGATCGATAAATGAGGCACACGTCTCACCATTTCACTTCCACTCGAGTTCCGTGCAGCTAAAACAAAAGTCTTAATAGGCAAACAGCTCCAGCGCTGATCAATACAATGTCTCCATGGCTTGCAGTGATATTTAACCGTTTCCTGTTCAAATTATTTGACGAGAAGTCCTTGCTGAATTCATATGAGTGGATGTGTCATCCACATCGCTATAGGAGAATCATGGACGTCCACAGATTCGGCAGAATAACGAGAGAAATAAAAGGACAACAGCTCAGGTACAGTACAGCACATTTCAACCTGCGTGCAAACTCTCACAAACTCAACGCACACTCGATGGCGACCCCTTTGAAACGTCATGATAATGTATCGCCGAGTGGGGAGGTGGAAAATGATGGGATGAGAAAGAGGCACTACTCGCGAAGACCTGGGGACAACAGAGTTTTGCTTTTGCTCCCCCGACGTCGTCTGAATTCATCTTTGTGACGTGCGGGCAGCAAGTTTCCAGAAGGAATTTCCTTTTCTGTACGTCAGTCTTCCACCACCACGGAGACTTGCCCAGATGTTTATTCTTAGGGTTCTTTTAAAATTATCAGTAAGAGTCCGATTTTATTGGTTGCGCATTTTCGCCGGTGTCGGCGTTCGTGTTTGCCGATGTGTAAACTTTTATTTTGCAGAATTAGCAACGCAGAGAAGATGTGCGTCCATTTCACGTTAATAAATAAAAAATAAAGAAATCTTTTTAGTAATTTTTAATAGACTTTATAGTTACACTGTAAAATAATAATACTAAATAAATTTTCTTCATCATAAGAGTTTGATAACTACATCTAAGGAATCGTTGCCAATTCTCTTTTTCAGTCTACATATCTGACGATATATTCCTATCGGAAATGTTTTTGTTCTCGAATATCCGCATTAGCCCCCCCCCCCAAAAAAACCCAACAACAAATAAAACGTGGTCAGGCTCTATTCATATTAAATATATTATCTTCATCACTGACTTCATACTGTGTTAGAACACACAGTAAAAGAAGCAAATTCAGGCTGAAGCCTCACTGGGCAAATTGCTGGGGGGGGGGGGTCTTTATCTCAGGACTACGGTGTCAACAGACGCCGCTAAGAAGTTTGAAAGTTAAAAAAAACGAACCCCACCCTTTGTTTAAGCACAGGTGATGTTCAGCGCACTCCGGGAGTTCTTCATGATTCATCATTCAAGTGTTTCAGTCTAATCCACCTCGTCCGCCTTCTCCCATGGTTGTTATAAATTATAATCTGCTATTATTATATTCTGCTCCTCCAGAATATCTATTTAATCTGTGCCAACTATTGTTTGCCGGGGGGGGGGGATGCTGAACTTCCCCTGCTGAGCTGCGCCACTACCACGGACTTGAAATTGTGACGAACTTGTTTGAAAGCAACTCACTAGCGGAGGAAGGCGTTTTTTACGAAAGCCCCCAAAACCCTTAATCATTGGTTCTAACGCGGCAAACCAACAATGACTTTTCGTTCATCAATGGTGACCAAACTCCACTCCCAATTTCTCAAATCCCAAGGTTGACAGACTCAAATGGTTTTGGTACCATAGAAATCCAAGAAAGCCAGTATAGACTAAGATCTTAGGAGTTTATAGTTCATCCAAATGGTTGCGAGCTCATTGCAGCAGATTTCACAGATTAGCCTAGAGAGCTCCATGGACACCAAAACCTGCAATTTTCTTTTATGATAATGGCTTCAAAATGTTGTCAAATATTGAAAAAATATCTGGATTTCACAACAAGGTTTGGCACAGAGTGTCAAAAGATTCTTGCCTGGCATCGCCGGGCCGCTGGGTCTTGGAACCTCTCAGTTCTTCTTCCGAGAGAAAATATAATCTTCAGCTTGTTTACAGGAGACATTATTGGGCTCACATTCAGGTTGTTCCTCGGACTCTCCGCTCCTGCAGCTCCCATTTTTTTTTCAGCCTCTCTCTGAAACGCTTTGCTTCAGCTCCCGTCTCTTGTCAGACCAAACGTTCCAGTGGCCAAGGCGTCGCGGGCCAAACCCCATCGGCGACCGGCGGATGAACACGAGCTCGCCCATTGGTCCGGTCTCAACCAAAGATCTGGGGGACCCCCCCCCCAAAAAAAATTGCAAAGAACATCACCCATAGCGGATTTTTTTTTCCTTTTAAACATCGTCAGTGGGTGGACTTCCAACAATGTGAGTCACCCCTTTTCCTTATACCCGGTGTGCTAAAAGGATAAAACCCCATCGGTCCTACAGTACAGCGTACACTTCTCGGTGTGAGGATGTCACTGCCCAAAGCTCAGCTGCTGTCCGTCTTTTTCTCGAGTGCACAAGGCAGTGCCGTCCGGCGCGGCTGCCTCCCCGGGGGCTTTCAGTGTCGCGGCGAAGGCTGTGGCGATGGAATGGTTTGTGCTTCCCATGGACAGCCCGTGATCGCATCTCATCACCGACGCCATCTTGCATATATTCCTTCTTGTTTTCTCACACAATTTCGTCTCCTCTTGTGTCCAGTACACGATCCCCCCCCCCCCCCCCCCGCCGCCCCCGCCCCCCGCTTGTTGGTCAGATGCGTTAAGTCATTTTTATTTGTGTTCATCTCGGCAGATTTGGATTATGTCCGTCCTTCATGCAACGTTATGGTATGATACAGTGTAATGTACAGTGCTGTGGGTTGAAGGCAGGGGCAGTGCTATTCCAGGTAGATGTCCTCCGTCGGGCACGAGAAGTCCACGAACTCTTTGTAGTACAACTGGAAGGCTTTCCTGAAAAAAAAACAAAAAATAAGGGTCAGTCTGAGTTATCATTTAAGTTCACACCCGAGCGTCGTCTTCCTAATTATAGGCCGAAGAAATAAAAAAGGGTAGCTACTGGCGTGAAGGCACCGTCACACTCAGTGAGGTTACAGCACTTGTTAGTGAACACATGCGAGCCATTCATTTCCAAATGTGCAACGCTGAAGAGTGACTTTTGTATCAAATTCCTCTAATTCTAATCTCACATTAAAGCGATGATGGCCAGATTGGATTTGGAGCATCCACGAACCAGCGCATCGTTCCGCTTGTGTCAGCGGAGGCCAAGTGAATGCACAGCAATCCTCCTCCTTGCGAAGATGTAAGATGTAATATTCAATAGCCAATACACGGGCGGCGCAACTCACCCCACGGACTCCGCGAGGGGTTTCGTGGAGTTTTCAGACACAAACACGTGGCAGGCAAACCGCTGGTCCGCCGGGTGTTTCGTGATGAAACCGAAATACCTGCAGAGAGGGGAAAAAACAAACCCATACGGCATTCAGGAAATCAGAACATACAGCCCCTTCACTGGGTGAAAGCTGGAGTAATTCAGTCCGGTTATTGATTAACTGCCGTTTCAGTTGGTCAAGAGGTTTAGGTCCGGGCTGCACGGTGGCGTGGTGGTCAGCGCTGTCACCTCACAGCACAGAGGGTTCTGGGTTCCAGTCCCGGTTCAAACCAACCAGGGCCTTTCTGTGTGGAGTTTGCATGTTCTCCCCGTGTATGCGTGGGTTCTCTCTGGGTTCTCCGGCTTCCTCCCACAGTCCAGAGACATGCAGAATGGAATTAGGTTCATTGGAGACTCTAGATTGACCGTAGGTGTGAATGTGAGAGTGAATGGTTGTTTGTCTCTGTATGTGGCCCTGTGATAGGCTGGAGACCTGTCCAGGGTGAACCCCGCCTCTCGCCCAATGTCAACTGGGATTGGCTCCATCCCCCCCGCGACCCTTAAGTGGATTAAGCTTAAAGTAGACGAGGATGGATGGAAGAGGTCAGGTCCATGTCTGACGCCAGGAAGATTTGTCAATTTCAAGATCAACACTAGCAAAGGCTGACGACATTAGATTTTCTGACAGTATTTCTTTTATTGCTAATTCCGGATTAATCAACTGTCCAGTCTAGGATTTTTTGGTCTTTCACTCGGTAATCCCTGGTGGAGCCTTTACTTACTTGCTGTTTTTGGGGTGATAGCCGCAGAAGGAGACGTTCTTTAACTGGAAGAAGTGACTGCACTCATTACTCTGTGAAAAGAAAGAACAGCGGTAGAATGAATATTATTGATTTAACATGACTGTTAGTTGTACAAATAATAGCTGTCTAGTTTTCCCTTGAGATTAAATAGTTTAAATTATTCTGCAACTATTTTTAAATTCTGGTTGCTATTTGGAGAATGACATTATTGGCAGTAAACACACTTCTTGTGTTTGTATTACCTTTAAAAACAGGTTGCAGTTCAGTATAATACTATGATTTGATGAAATCTCCATATGTATGGCAGCTTGGCAGCCGACGGAAGTGCAGTGGCCAAGCTTTGACACACAGGACATGTTCAGTATTAACACATTTAGCATAAATAAGCCGAACGGAGAGCCGGGACTCATCGATGTACGTGGCGTCAACGATCACAACAATATCACGTTGTTGCTGTTGAATCAAATATAGTCAAGAAAAATAACGTGTGAATTCTTAGTCTAAGTACGTGTGTGTGTGTGTGTGTGTGTGTGTGTGTGTGTGCATAAGCCTGTCGCAGAATGTAGTTAGTGAGAGTGGAACGCCACAACAGCGATGCACCGACCCCAGCAGCAGGCAGGCCGGGACCACAGAAGCCAGGGCACCCCGGGACCCCCCCCCCCCCCCCAAGACCACATGCCCCTGGGACAGCCATGCCCCACCCCAAGGGAGAACAGCAGAGAGCAGCTGTTGAAGAAGACAAAACCCTTCCCTGACGTCACCCAACATCTTCGTTCCTGTACTGTACATATGCAGCCACACGGGGGCGCCACACCTCAATTTTCCAATGGCATGGTGGTGTGATGATGAGCTTTTGCTACATAAACTAAGGATGGCCCGATCCCCATATTCCATATGGGGATCGGGGCAATATTGACCAAAATGACTTTGGAGGAAATAAGATGCAAAAAATCCGATCTGATACATTCCGGCATCATTTTCATGTTAATTTATTATTATTTAATTTACAGTTTACAGTTCAATTTGGTTTTTTTTGCTGGTTTAATGGTGCTGAATTCTCCCTAAAGTTCTGTGAGAAATAAAACAGCAGTATTCCATAACTCAGTCATGTTGCTGGCTATGTCTGTCTTAGCTGGTTAGGTTAAGCAAAGTGCATCCTGAACCAATGCATTATTAACATTTTATTTTACGACTCGGGAAAAGATTTTATCAGATTAGTATCGGATGGGTATCGGCAGATACTCAAGGTTGCAGGATCGGTATCTGATCGGACACATCCCTACATAAAACCTCCTGAAGCCGCTCTTCATTTCCCTTTTCTGCGTTAGACCAGACAGTGGTGCAGGAAGAGTCTTACTCGGTCACAGGCGTAATAATCCTCTTGAACTGCGAGCTTGACGCCCTTCACGCTGATCTCCAGGATGCAGGAGGAAGGTGGGTTGTACTTGACCGTCATCCTTCGGTTGGTGGCAATCTGGAAGAGAAATTCAAACGATCGGAACCTTTAAAAGGGCATTTTGGCAACTCATTTCTACGTTAGACGATCGGTATGAAAGGGATGTTGGAATTTGAGAGTTTGAACACTTTACGGGGGGGGGGGTTAATAATTGTGTTTATACTATGGGATATTACATAAATTCTTAGTCTGAGAAGTTGCCGACTGCAAGTAGCTCCTGGACTGTGGAACAATGACGCCACATGATTTAGATGCAGTGATTCAGTCTGCAGAAATTGCATATAAATATACTAATTGGATACATCATGGAGTTGTAACTGTTTCATTTTCACAATGCCACATCACAAGTCTTCTACCTGAGTTCTCTGGGACAAATCTGAGGTGGCGTTCATCTTGATTTAAAGCGACGCGACACATCTTGATTAAGCAACAGCGCCCTCTACGGACACACGTAACGACATAAAATGAGACTTAATTTAATCCCACACTGGGGAAATCCACTAGTCACAGCAGCAGCAAGAGTCAAAAGCATCAGAGATGAGGTAGATGATAAAACATAGCGAAAAAAGTAGACTATATACTACACTACTAAAACCTATAAACATGTGTTACCATACCAAAGTGTTACCATACAGAAGTCCTGATATTATGAACGTTTCCTCACTAAATATGACTGGCGTCACTCTTGAAGTAGCTGGGCCTGATTCCAACAGTTCAACACTCAACACTCGCGGAAACAATTTTTCTCTTCATCAGTGCCTTTTACAGTTAATATGTAAGTCTGCGCTTCATGTCCCTATATTGCACATTTCAATTTATTTAGCTTCCTTTATATTGCACACTATCAATATCTTTAGTTTTCCTGACCGTTTGGTTTTCGCATTACTTTTTTAAACTATTTAAAGTGTATTTATTGTATATATTACTTTTAATATATACTATATTTTTGGGGTTTATTTTACTAATTGCACAGTGGGTCAGAGATTAAAAACAATTTTCGATTCTTCTGTATGTGTGGCACATACTGCAGAATTGATACTAAAGTTTGACTTGACTTGACCGCATTTGATGTCGGCGTACCATCAATAAAATGATTTTTGAGGCCCGATATCTTAAGGCGAAACGGATGCGCGACGTGGCTCCACTGTAGTGGTCAATTGCCTTACACACTCCCGTGCAAACGCAAAAACCCAGACGTGCCCCAACACGGGCCCTCGCTGTACCTTCTGCATGGCGGCGCACAGAACGTCATTTCCTTTGTGGTAGGGCACCTGGACCGAGCCCAGGAACTTGAGCCGGTATCTGTCCATCCACTCGGTGCCCTTCACTGCACAGGAGAGAAACAGCATTGTGGAACGAACAGCCGTGAGTTAGCAACATGACACGAGGGAGGTTGGCGGTAAATATCAACTAGGACCTTCTCATACGTGCATGACCTAATCCGCTGCGTACGACTCTTGCCGTCGCGTCCTACTTCAGCGCCTCTGCTGCCAAGTACCTTTGTCGCTCTCCGTGTCCTTGGTCACCTCGATGGCGTAGTAAGCGGGGAAGATCCCCCGGGCGCCGGTTCGCATGTTGTAGCCCTCGTACCAGTAATCCTCCGCCTGGACCTCCACCAGCAACGGATCGTCCACCTCCAGCTCCAGCTCGTCGTCGTGTCGGGGGACGAACCTGTCGAGGCGGACGTCGCTATGATGCATCTGAGCCAATTGGGACCCCCCCCCCCCCCCCCCCCAGGCTACATGACACAATCTGCTATCTGTCAAGTTTGACAGGACTGCCCTGGACACTTGGTTCATTGTAAAGAAATACTTGTTCATGATTATGACATTCACCACCATAAGATAAGCTTGAAAAGTGGCTCTGAAAGTGTTACATCATGCGTGTCCACAGAGGATTCCTCTGTAATTAGTTTTGATAATTTAGAAATTTCCACTGCAACCCAGTTTTGGGGTGAAATAAAACACACACAACGAGGAACTTTGCAAATGTCAAATTCTCCTTTCTCTATTCTGTACATCGGTATTAGCGGTATTATACGTATATTCTCCGCAAAAATTGGCAGAATACCTCCGTTGTTGGCGGTTCCACTGCTCACACAAAGTGACGAATGACATTTTATGAATCCGAGCTGACTATGGCTGCTGTCACCTTCAGGCCTCAAGTTAAATACAGTATCTATACTCCCGAAACACCGGTTCCCATGTGCGCCTGCTCGGCGTTTTAAATAAAAACTAGACCTGATGTTCTCGAGGCTGAGCGGCATGCATCCATGAATTTATCTGAGATTTTAAAAAAAGAAAAAAAGGGTTTCGTGTACATCAAAACACTCGTGAACGTGAACACGCGTGTAGATTAATGCATGCACATTAGAGAACACACGTTATTGGAGGGCCGCTGCAACAAGCCCTCTGCTTTCAGCTATGCATCGATAATGTCCATCACCATCACATGGTCTACATGATGCTGTTCACATGACGGCTCTGCTGGGTTTTTAGTTTTTTTTCCTCCTGTATGCATTTATCAGTCTGAGGCTAGAACAGCTGAACGTCTGTGCTGCCAACTGGAGTCGGGACTGTTACTGAGGAAAACAGAAAAAGGAATGTGGTGTTTTCTGCTTATTAAAAATACACTTACTTTATAAATACATTGCTGTCATTATTGCACCTCTGCCGACTGTGTGACGAGTGTTTTGTCTAGTCTCTCTAACCTCTTCATAAATTTTCTATTCATTTATCGCCAATAACTCATTGAAGAATTTTGGCTTCCAACCTTGTTTTCCCATTAATGGCAAACAGATTATATCTGGTAGTTTGGGATGTAAATACCAGTGCTCTGTATAAAATTATGTAATGTATGAAAATAAACAACCGTATAGAAGTTGGGCTTTGATTGTTGTATTGTTTGACTTCAGAAAAATCAGAAAAACAGAAAGAGCCTGGCTTGTAGTGATGCAGAGCTGAAAAACTGTATTGTTATACTCAATTATTATACAACAGAGTTATTAAGGTTATCCTTTATGAGTCCAGAGACTACATACACACTACTTCCCCTGGTATTTCAGTGGCTACTCATCTGCAAACGGCCATTAACTGCGTTTTTTTGTCTTGTGGAAAATACGAATCACAGGATCTGACCTCTTATTAATGGCGACTCTCTGGGAAAAGAGAATCCCATTTTTGTTCGAGTCTAACAAAGCGGGCGATAGGGCATCTGCCAAATACAGCAGTACGCACGTAGGGATGATGATGGACGTGGTCGGTGGTGGTGAGGAGGAGGATGGAGGTGGCGGTCCTCACCTGTAGGTGGCTCTGTGGCTCTGGTCCCTCTCCTCTCCGTTTATGACACACGTGTACAACCCAAAGGACTCTGCGCCTTCACAACCGAGGGGGGAAAAGACATAAATGAGTGAAATAATGATAAAGAAGAGAAAGAAAAAAGGGTGTCGGCCTCTTTAACAGGCCTGACAAAAGACTATAGTGACAATGACAAATTGCAATAAAAGCCCATGATTGGCTTCACAGTAAACACAATTCAAGCACATGGTGTTTACTCTAAAGCACGCGTGTACTTTTTCCTTTTCTTTCTTTCACGACCCATGAATCACACTTTAACTAGGCGTGTAACGGATCTCCCCTCGGACACATCGGCTATTTCAAGTGCTGCGGCGTTTTCTAACGAGTCTGCTGAAGAGAAAAACGTGGACGGCGTCCAAGAGGACGGCGAGGACCGCTGGAGGGAAACGACCACGCGCACATCACGGACACGTCCCTCTCTCTCGTCCCTGCTGCCCGGATCACTGCTTTTCCCGCACAGGCGCCGTGACGGGGGTCAGCGCACGACTCTCGATATCCCCATCGTTCCCCTACGGCGACAACGAGCCTCAATGAGGGCGAACTCTGGAACCGTCCATCAAGGGACGAGAAGAACTGTACATTCGGGGAGGGCAGCAGAGCAGGACGGCGACAGAAGTCGTTGCTCGGAATATGGTTTTTGCTGCAAAAGAAAATCTGGTCTCCCGACGTGTTGCAAAAATGGTGGTGCAAGAGTTTGGAAATAGTAAAGAAAAAAAAACATCTGGGCGTGCAGAACTAGAAAGAAGTGAAGCTCACTATAGACCTCTGAAACCCACACACACTCGGACCAGGCTATTGGATGTGACGTTGCATTGTGGGTAATCCGGGCGCCAAGTTTACAGGAAGCTGCTACTCTAAAATCAGAAAATGCAGATAAAAAAGGGCAACTTGTGTCTTTTTTGCAGCATTTGAGGATTCATTGGGTCGGATTGTTTTAATACAGAACCAAGAGAAGATTAAGAAACCATCTAAGAAAATGGGGTGTAAAACACGAGGAGCAGCCAAAATACAAATGGTGGCGACGAAACATGTAGTCAATTTAATTTTGTTAATTAATTAAACAAATTCAATTATTCATTTTCCTCTGTATTTCTTAACCCCCATGGGCTGCCATTGCATCAACGCCTGGAAACAGGCTCAGAAGCTGTTTATGGATGTGATTAATCTGCACAGCAGAAGAGGACAAAAAGAAGAAGAAGAAGAAGAAGAAGAGGCGACTGGAGTCCAATCCACGAAGCTACAAAACAGTTTTTTTGGCGCGGCGTCCCTCCGCCCAGCAGGCCATTCAAATGTCCAGCTGGGTCCGGGCCCTGAACACAACACGCTGCTGTCAGAACGCCGATGAAGATATTAACAACGAGAAAAAGACTGCAGCTTTCATTTTTAAAGGACTTGGTGACAACTTTCAAGTGGATCACATGGTGAAACATCCTAATATCTATCTTTTGAACACTGCTATTTCCAATACTAATACTATTACTGCTCAGTGCTACTGCCATAATCAACTAATGTCCAGAGTGGAACCGGTCACGCGGACGATGATCTGCGCTGTAGTGTAGAATATTGCGGCCCCTGAAATGATCTCTGTGCGTGTGTCTCTGCTCCATCAGCCACGTCACTTTAAGCCTTTTTTCCGCCGCGCTGCCAAATGTCTGGGGGGGGGCCGGACGGCGTTCACTGCTGCCGCGTTGCTGTCGGTTGAATGGGCCTGACGTGCACGTCATATTGTGGGGAATTTAAAACGTCTTGGATTGAGATATAGGTTCAAAAATGGGGTGGATAAGAGAAATTCTATATCTCGTACAAGGCCGCTCCACGTACAAACCACAAGGAGCGCATTAGTTAATCTGTCTTTGTAGTTACAGAACTAAAACCAACACTTTCCCATTCTCATCGCTTATGCTTCTCATTATTCTCTGGATCGTGCCAACACAATATCCGGATTCATTATTTTTTCCGTCTCTCCCCTCGCCGTCTCTTTTTATGTTTGTTTAATAATTATTGCTGAAAAAGAGAGATGATCAAATACAATCATAATCCCAAAACAGATATATTAGTCTCCTAACCTCCCTGTCAAAAGAGTAATACTGAGGAAAATAAAAAAAAGTCTTTTAGTATGTTCGGGTGGGTGATTTGGACATTTACCTACATTTTTTCTAGTATTGGTAATGTATATGTCAGGGTAAATGCATATATATGGTAAGATAACATATTACAATATTATATTTAATGTGACCGGCATTTCATCGGATAAAAAAAAATATTTTTACAGTGTGCTTTCAGTAAAAGTCAACACAAGAAATTACAAATTCATCACCCAGCTCTAAACGAGTAATAAGTGACAATCTGGACAAACTACAATTCAGATTTGACAGAAACCCCTTGTTGTTAGGGACGTGACACAAACAGAACTCGGTGACTTACTGGAGGAGCGGGAGCGTCCGTTCAGGAAGACGTTGAGGAACTTCTTGGAGAAGTGCAGGTCGGCTTCCGGGGTGGAGTCTTCCGACAGACAAGCTATGGCCTCTCTCCTCACTCCCCCTGTCCGAGCCCCGTCCTCCTCGTCCTCGTCCTCCTCCTCCTCCTCGTCCTCCTCCTCGTCCTCGCCGTCCTCCTCGTACTCCTCGCCGATGGCCGACTCGTAGGGCGAGGAGACGCAGTTGTCGTAGATGGTGGCCGTGTCGCTGTCGTCGCTGTAGCCCTGGTAACACTGGCGGAGGCTGACCAGCTCCAGCTTGGCGTGCTCGTCCACCACCAGCGTGTATTTGACCGAGTCGTATGACAGGCCGCTGGCCTCGGAGTTCATGGAAGTCCTTGGCGGGGCGGCCCTGCCGCCGCCACCACCACCGACTCCATCGCCTTTTCCTACCCCCTTCCTCATCCTGCCGTCCATCATTATCCTGTCCACATCCTCGTCCTCC